>NW_026889805.1:22407500-22588512 GCF_033153115.1 Saccostrea echinata | reverse complement strand
CATACTAAATAAATCAAGAATGCTTGGTATTAAAATATCATATCATATCAAGAGAATCGACTGCTATTCATAACAACTGAAGAAATAGCCGATAAAAGCTTCAATTCATTTTTATGTTCATCGGCACCTAAATTTCAGATACGAGAAAAAATGTAGTGTTTGCCGTTAACATTCATAATTTCTATATACTTCAGAGATTCAGCGTAAAACTTTCAGGAAAGTTTCTTTCAGGTCTGTTCTGCAGTTCCCCCGAAATTTTATGTCGATCCAAGGTGTTGTACGAGTTTTTGAGAAATATTCTACGTTGCTATTGGTTTGATTTTTTTTTTTTTTTTTTTTTTGAGGAGTAATTTAATTATTGATTCTGACCTTTTGCTCAAAGGCCAAGGTCATCAAAGTTCAAGGTCAAAGGTCAAGGTCAAGGTCATTTAGTTGATTGTTACATTTTTACATACATATAAGGAATTTTTTATGGTTTTAAATGACCTTGACCTTCGACCTTGACCTACATTTCAAGGTCAAAGGTCAAACATGCCCATGCAGTTGGTCCCATGTCTCTAGGATAGACCCTTTGAAAAAAAGCTCATTAAATGTAAGCAGCGAAAACTTTCAGGGACATTAACTCATACAAGGGGCCGAAGTATCCTTTCGCACTACACAGATTGAAGAGTGTACTAAATGAGTCGAAGACACTGATGAAGGTTTGGAATCTCTACGGTTTACGGTTTCGGAGGAGTAGCGATAACAAGGTTTTATTGCGAAAGGGGTGACAACTTTTGAATGGGTCAAGCTTGGGGGACAAGAATGAAATCCTTAAAATAGTTTTAGAAGGACATATTATAGATGCAAAGATATTCAGTATATGTTGAAAGACAAAAGAGATATAAAAAAAGCTAATTTTCTCATATTTTGAATGACCTTGACCTTTGACCTTCACAAAAATTTCAAGGTCAGAGGTCACAAAATCTAATGCAGTTGGTCCCATGTCTTTACGACTTATCGTTTAGAGAATTTTGTCATTATTCATAAACATCAAAAACTCTCAGGGGCAGTAATTTATTAAAGGGCTCGACAAATCGTTTCGCAATGAAAAGATTGAAAAGTCCTCTCGAGGAGTCGAAAACATTGGTGAAGGTTCTGTATCTCTACGGTTTATGGTTTCGAAGGAGTAGCGATAACAGGCTATTCTTGCGAAAGGGGCAATAACTTCGTAAGAGGTCATGGGTCAAACACGGGGGGTCGTTTTTCGAAATAACTTTTAATGTCCAGTATCATGAACTATAAAGTTTTTCGATAAGTCTTGCGGTTTCAAAAGTCCGGGAAGAAAAATAATAATAATAATAATAATAATAATAATAAACATAAGCATTTCAAGACGTCTTTCCACAGAAAGGTGGAAAGACCTAATAATAAACATAAGCATTTCAAGAGGTCTTTCCACAGAAAGGTGGAAAGACCTAATAAAGCACTAGGAGACTAATTGTTCAGAGAACAATTAGAGGCCTTTCCACCTTTTTAAGTGTTTCCGTGTCATTTGGGTTGAAACAAAGAAGAAAAATGCAAAAAAAAAAAAAAAAAAAAAATTACTCCTCCAGCAGGGATCGAACCCAAAACCCTTGGTTTGAAAGGCAGGTGCGCTAACCATTAGGCCATGCATTCCGATGAAGATGGAGGTAGTAAATATATTGTTTAGGAATAAATAGGAATCTAAAAGCACGTGGCATTTTGTTTGTTATGGAATGTAGTAATCAGTATTAGATAGTTTTGAGAAACACGATTGGTGTATAATACGAATGCAGATTTTCGGTTTAAAAAAATTATTTGAGTTGGTGTATAATTTGAATGCATTGAGTTAATCATTTAGAGCCTATGATGCATTAGTACTGCAGTGCCGTGACTTTGTTTACAAATATATGAAAATATCGGATCGGGTTCGGATATGACTGAATATCCTGAAATACTAGGTAAGATTGAAATAAGCATCTCTGTGTGGACTGAATTAAATGTAAGTAGCATAAATTAAAATCTCAGATATGCATTTTAGATAGAAAAAGGTGTCAATGAGAGCGTGAAAATTTATTTGCTCTGAAAAATCGCTGTTTTCGACATTCATTCGATTAATATTAATTCTAAATAAAATTGAAATAAATTCCACATACTAAATAAATCAAGAATGCTTGGTATTAAAATATCATATCATATCAAGAGAATCGACTGCTATTCATAACAACTGAAGAAATAGCCGATAAAAGCTTCAATTCATTTTTATGTTCATCGGCACCTAAATTTCAGATACGAGAAAAAATGTAGTGTTTGCCGTTAACATTCATAATTTCTATATACTTCAGAGATTCAGCGTAAAACTTTCAGGAAAGTTTCTTTCAGGTCTGTTCTGCAGTTCCCCCGAAATTTTATGTCGATCCAAGGTGTTGTACGAGTTTTTGAGAAATATTCTACGTTGCTATTGGTTTGATTTTTTTTTTTTTTTTTTTTTTGAGGAGTAATTTAATTATTGATTCTGACCTTTTGCTCAAAGGCCAAGGTCATCAAAGTTCAAGGTCAAAGGTCAAGGTCAAAGGTCAAGGTCAAGGTCATTTAGTTGATTGTTACATTTTTACATACATATAAGGAATTTTTTATGGTTTTAAATGACCTTGACCTTCGACCTTGACCTACATTTCAAGGTCAAAGGTCAAACATGCCCATGCAGTTGGTCCCATGTCTCTAGGATAGACCCTTTGAAAAAAAGCTCATTAAATGTAAGCAGCGAAAACTTTCAGGGACATTAACTCATACAAGGGGCCGAAGTATCCTTTCGCACTACACAGATTGAAGAGTGTACTAAATGAGTCGAAGACACTGATGAAGGTTTGGAATCTCTACGGTTTACGGTTTCGGAGGAGTAGCGATAACAAGGTTTTATTGCGAAAGGGGTGACAACTTTTGAATGGGTCAAGCTTGGGGGACAAGAATGAAATCCTTAAAATAGTTTTAGAAGGACATATTATAGATGCAAAGATATTCAGTATATGTTGAAAGACAAAAGAGATATAAAAAAAGCTAATTTTCTCATATTTTGAATGACCTTGACCTTTGACCTTCACAAAAATTTCAAGGTCAGAGGTCACAAAATCTAATGCAGTTGGTCCCATGTCTTTACGACTTATCGTTTAGAGAATTTTGTCATTATTCATAAACATCAAAAACTCTCAGGGGCAGTAATTTATTAAAGGGCTCGACAAATCGTTTCGCAATGAAAAGATTGAAAAGTCCTCTCGAGGAGTCGAAAACATTGGTGAAGGTTCTGTATCTCTACGGTTTATGGTTTCGAAGGAGTAGCGATAACAGGCTATTCTTGCGAAAGGGGCAATAACTTCGTAAGAGGTCATGGGTCAAACACGGGGGGTCGTTTTTCGAAATAACTTTTAATGTCCAGTATCATGAACTATAAAGTTTTTCGATAAGTCTTGCGGTTTCAAAAGTCCGGGAAGAAAAATAATAATAATAATAATAATAATAATAATAAACATAAGCATTTCAAGAGGTCTTTCCACAGAAAGGTGGAAAGACCTAATAATAAACATAAGCATTTCAAGAGGTCTTTCCACAGAAAGGTGGAAAGACCTAATAAAGCACTAGGAGACTAATTGTTCAGAGAACAATTAGAGGCCTTTCCACCTTTTTAAGTGTTTCCGTGTCATTTGGGTTGAAACAAAGAAGAAAAATGCAAAAAAAAAAAAAAAAAAAAAATTACTCCTCCAGCAGGGATCGAACCCAAAACCCTTGGTTTGAAAGGCAGGTGCGCTAACCATTAGGCCATGCATTCCGATGAAGATGGAGGTAGTAAATATATTGTTTAGGAATAAATAGGAATCTAAAAGCACGTGGCATTTTGTTTGTTATGGAATGTAGTAATCAGTATTAGATAGTTTTGAGAAACACGATTGGTGTATAATACGAATGCAGATTTTCGGTTTAAAAAAATTATTTGAGTTGGTGTATAATTTGAATGCATTGAGTTAATCATTTAGAGCCTATGATGCATTAGTACTGCAGTGCCGTGACTTTGTTTACAAATATATGAAAATATCGGATCGGGTTCGGATATGACTGAATATCCTGAAATACTAGGTAAGATTGAAATAAGCATCTCTGTGTGGACTGAATTAAATGTAAGTAGCATAAATTAAAATCTCAGATATGCATTTTAGATAGAAAAAGGTGTCAATGAGAGCGTGAAAATTTATTTGCTCTGAAAAATCGCTGTTTTCGACATTCATTCGATTAATATTAATTCTAAATAAAATTGAAATAAATTCCACATACTAAATAAATCAAGAATGCTTGGTATTAAAATATCATATCATATCAAGAGAATCGACTGCTATTCATAACAACTGAAGAAATAGCCGATAAAAGCTTCAATTCATTTTTATGTTCATCGGCACCTAAATTTCAGATACGAGAAAAAATGTAGTGTTTGCCGTTAACATTCATAATTTCTATATACTTCAGAGATTCAGCGTAAAACTTTCAGGAAAGTTTCTTTCAGGTCTGTTCTGCAGTTCCCCCGAAATTTTATGTCGATCCAAGGTGTTGTACGAGTTTTTGAGAAATATTCTACGTTGCTATTGGTTTGATTTTTTTTTTTTTTTTTTTTTTTGAGGAGTAATTTAATTATTGATTCTGACCTTTTGCTCAAAGGCCAAGGTCATCAAAGTTCAAGGTCAAAGGTCAAGGTCAAAGGTCAAGGTCAAGGTCATTTAGTTGATTGTTACATTTTTACATACATATAAGGAATTTTTTATGGTTTTAAATGACCTTGACCTTCGACCTTGACCTACATTTCAAGGTCAAAGGTCAAACATGCCCATGCAGTTGGTCCCATGTCTCTAGGATAGACCCTTTGAAAAAAAGCTCATTAAATGTAAGCAGCGAAAACTTTCAGGGACATTAACTCATACAAGGGGCCGAAGTATCCTTTCGCACTACACAGATTGAAGAGTGTACTAAATGAGTCGAAGACACTGATGAAGGTTTGGAATCTCTACGGTTTACGGTTTCGGAGGAGTAGCGATAACAAGGTTTTATTGCGAAAGGGGTGACAACTTTTGAATGGGTCAAGCTTGGGGGACAAGAATGAAATCCTTAAAATAGTTTTAGAAGGACATATTATAGATGCAAAGATATTCAGTATATGTTGAAAGACAAAAGAGATATAAAAAAAGCTAATTTTCTCATATTTTGAATGACCTTGACCTTTGACCTTCACAAAAATTTCAAGGTCAGAGGTCACAAAATCTAATGCAGTTGGTCCCATGTCTTTACGACTTATCGTTTAGAGAATTTTGTCATTATTCATAAACATCAAAAACTCTCAGGGGCAGTAATTTATTAAAGGGCTCGACAAATCGTTTCGCAATGAAAAGATTGAAAAGTCCTCTCGAGGAGTCGAAAACATTGGTGAAGGTTCTGTATCTCTACGGTTTATGGTTTCGAAGGAGTAGCGATAACAGGCTATTCTTGCGAAAGGGGCAATAACTTCGTAAGAGGTCATGGGTCAAACACGGGGGGTCGTTTTTCGAAATAACTTTTAATGTCCAGTATCATGAACTATAAAGTTTTTCGATAAGTCTTGCGGTTTCAAAAGTCCGGGAAGAAAAATAATAATAATAATAATAATAATAATAATAAACATAAGCATTTCAAGAGGTCTTTCCACAGAAAGGTGGAAAGACCTAATAATAAACATAAGCATTTCAAGAGGTCTTTCCACAGAAAGGTGGAAAGACCTAATAAAGCACTAGGAGACTAATTGTTCAGAGAACAATTAGAGGCCTTTCCACCTTTTTAAGTGTTTCCGTGTCATTTGGGTTGAAACAAAGAAGAAAAATGCAAAAAAAAAAAAAAAAAAAAAATTACTCCTCCAGCAGGGATCGAACCCAAAACCCTTGGCTTGAAAGGCAGGTGCGCTAACCATTAGGCCATGCATTCCGATGAAGATGGAGGTAGTAAATATATTGTTTAGGAATAAATAGGAATCTAAAAGCACGTGGCATTTTGTTTGTTATGGAATGTAGTAATCAGTATTAGATAGTTTTGAGAAACACGATTGGTGTATAATACGAATGCAGATTTTCGGTTTAAAAAAATTATTTGAGTTGGTGTATAATTTGAATGCATTGAGTTAATCATTTAGAGCCTATGATGCATTAGTACTGCAGTGCCGTGACTTTGTTTACAAATATATGAAAATATCGGATCGGGTTCGGATATGACTGAATATCCTGAAATACTAGGTAAGATTGAAATAAGCATCTCTGTGTGGACTGAATTAAATGTAAGTAGCATAAATTAAAATCTCAGATATGCATTTTAGATAGAAAAAGGTGTCAATGAGAGCGTGAAAATTTATTTGCTCTGAAAAATCGCTGTTTTCGACATTCATTCGATTAATATTAATTCTAAATAAAATTGAAATAAATTCCACATACTAAATAAATCAAGAATGCTTGGTATTAAAATATCATATCATATCAAGAGAATCGACTGCTATTCATAACAACTGAAGAAATAGCCGATAAAAGCTTCAATTCATTTTTATGTTCATCGGCACCTAAATTTCAGATACGAGAAAAAATGTAGTGTTTGCCGTTAACATTCATAATTTCTATATACTTCAGAGATTCAGCGTAAAACTTTCAGGAAAGTTTCTTTCAGGTCTGTTCTGCAGTTCCCCCGAAATTTTATGTCGATCCAAGGTGTTGTACGAGTTTTTGAGAAATATTCTACGTTGCTATTGGTTTGATTTTTTTTTTTTTTTTTTTTTTTGAGGAGTAATTTAATTATTGATTCTGACCTTTTGCTCAAAGGCCAAGGTCATCAAAGTTCAAGGTCAAAGGTCAAGGTCAAAGGTCAAGGTCAAGGTCATTTAGTTGATTGTTACATTTTTACATACATATAAGGAATTTTTTATGGTTTTAAATGACCTTGACCTTCGACCTTGACCTACATTTCAAGGTCAAAGGTCAAACATGCCCATGCAGTTGGTCCCATGTCTCTAGGATAGACCCTTTGAAAAAAAGCTCATTAAATGTAAGCAGCGAAAACTTTCAGGGACATTAACTCATACAAGGGGCCGAAGTATCCTTTCGCACTACACAGATTGAAGAGTGTACTAAATGAGTCGAAGACACTGATGAAGGTTTGGAATCTCTACGGTTTACGGTTTCGGAGGAGTAGCGATAACAAGGTTTTATTGCGAAAGGGGTGACAACTTTTGAATGGGTCAAGCTTGGGGGACAAGAATGAAATCCTTAAAATAGTTTTAGAAGGACATATTATAGATGCAAAGATATTCAGTATATGTTGAAAGACAAAAGAGATATAAAAAAAGCTAATTTTCTCATATTTTGAATGACCTTGACCTTTGACCTTCACAAAAATTTCAAGGTCAGAGGTCACAAAATCTAATGCAGTTGGTCCCATGTCTTTACGACTTATCGTTTAGAGAATTTTGTCATTATTCATAAACATCAAAAACTCTCAGGGGCAGTAATTTATTAAAGGGCTCGACAAATCGTTTCGCAATGAAAAGATTGAAAAGTCCTCTCGAGGAGTCGAAAACATTGGTGAAGGTTCTGTATCTCTACGGTTTATGGTTTCGAAGGAGTAGCGATAACAGGCTATTCTTGCGAAAGGGGCAATAACTTCGTAAGAGGTCATGGGTCAAACACGGGGGGTCGTTTTTCGAAATAACTTTTAATGTCCAGTATCATGAACTATAAAGTTTTTCGATAAGTCTTGCGGTTTCAAAAGTCCGGGAAGAAAAATAATAATAATAATAATAATAATAATAATAAACATAAGCATTTCAAGAGGTCTTTCCACAGAAAGGTGGAAAGACCTAATAATAAACATAAGCATTTCAAGAGGTCTTTCCACAGAAAGGTGGAAAGACCTAATAAAGCACTAGGAGACTAATTGTTCAGAGAACAATTAGAGGCCTTTCCACCTTTTTAAGTGTTTCCGTGTCATTTGGGTTGAAACAAAGAAGAAAAATGCAAAAAAAAAAAAAAAAAAAAAATTACTCCTCCAGCAGGGATCGAACCCAAAACCCTTGGCTTGAAAGGCAGGTGCGCTAACCATTAGGCCATGCATTCCGATGAAGATGGAGGTAGTAAATATATTGTTTAGGAATAAATAGGAATCTAAAAGCACGTGGCATTTTGTTTGTTATGGAATGTAGTAATCAGTATTAGATAGTTTTGAGAAACACGATTGGTGTATAATACGAATGCAGATTTTCGGTTTAAAAAAATTATTTGAGTTGGTGTATAATTTGAATGCATTGAGTTAATCATTTAGAGCCTATGATGCATTAGTACTGCAGTGCCGTGACTTTGTTTACAAATATATGAAAATATCGGATCGGGTTCGGATATGACTGAATATCCTGAAATACTAGGTAAGATTGAAATAAGCATCTCTGTGTGGACTGAATTAAATGTAAGTAGCATAAATTAAAATCTCAGATATGCATTTTAGATAGAAAAAGGTGTCAATGAGAGCGTGAAAATTTATTTGCTCTGAAAAATCGCTGTTTTCGACATTCATTCGATTAATATTAATTCTAAATAAAATTGAAATAAATTCCACATACTAAATAAATCAAGAATGCTTGGTATTAAAATATCATATCATATCAAGAGAATCGACTGCTATTCATAACAACTGAAGAAATAGCCGATAAAAGCTTCAATTCATTTTTATGTTCATCGGCACCTAAATTTCAGATACGAGAAAAAATGTAGTGTTTGCCGTTAACATTCATAATTTCTATATACTTCAGAGATTCAGCGTAAAACTTTCAGGAAAGTTTCTTTCAGGTCTGTTCTGCAGTTCCCCCGAAATTTTATGTCGATCCAAGGTGTTGTACGAGTTTTTGAGAAATATTCTACGTTGCTATTGGTTTGATTTTTTTTTTTTTTTTTTTTTTTGAGGAGTAATTTAATTATTGATTCTGACCTTTTGCTCAAAGGCCAAGGTCATCAAAGTTCAAGGTCAAAGGTCAAGGTCAAAGGTCAAGGTCAAGGTCATTTAGTTGATTGTTACATTTTTACATACATATAAGGAATTTTTTATGGTTTTAAATGACCTTGACCTTCGACCTTGACCTACATTTCAAGGTCAAAGGTCAAACATGCCCATGCAGTTGGTCCCATGTCTCTAGGATAGACCCTTTGAAAAAAAGCTCATTAAATGTAAGCAGCGAAAACTTTCAGGGACATTAACTCATACAAGGGGCCGAAGTATCCTTTCGCACTACACAGATTGAAGAGTGTACTAAATGAGTCGAAGACACTGATGAAGGTTTGGAATCTCTACGGTTTACGGTTTCGGAGGAGTAGCGATAACAAGGTTTTATTGCGAAAGGGGTGACAACTTTTGAATGGGTCAAGCTTGGGGGACAAGAATGAAATCCTTAAAATAGTTTTAGAAGGACATATTATAGATGCAAAGATATTCAGTATATGTTGAAAGACAAAAGAGATATAAAAAAAGCTAATTTTCTCATATTTTGAATGACCTTGACCTTTGACCTTCACAAAAATTTCAAGGTCAGAGGTCACAAAATCTAATGCAGTTGGTCCCATGTCTTTACGACTTATCGTTTAGAGAATTTTGTCATTATTCATAAACATCAAAAACTCTCAGGGGCAGTAATTTATTAAAGGGCTCGACAAATCGTTTCGCAATGAAAAGATTGAAAAGTCCTCTCGAGGAGTCGAAAACATTGGTGAAGGTTCTGTATCTCTACGGTTTATGGTTTCGAAGGAGTAGCGATAACAGGCTATTCTTGCGAAAGGGGCAATAACTTCGTAAGAGGTCATGGGTCAAACACGGGGGGTCGTTTTTCGAAATAACTTTTAATGTCCAGTATCATGAACTATAAAGTTTTTCGATAAGTCTTGCGGTTTCAAAAGTCCGGGAAGAAAAATAATAATAATAATAATAATAATAATAATAAACATAAGCATTTCAAGAGGTCTTTCCACAGAAAGGTGGAAAGACCTAATAATAAACATAAGCATTTCAAGAGGTCTTTCCACAGAAAGGTGGAAAGACCTAATAAAGCACTAGGAGACTAATTGTTCAGAGAACAATTAGAGGCCTTTCCACCTTTTTAAGTGTTTCCGTGTCATTTGGGTTGAAACAAAGAAGAAAAATGCAAAAAAAAAAAAAAAAAAAAAATTACTCCTCCAGCAGGGATCGAACCCAAAACCCTTGGCTTGAAAGGCAGGTGCGCTAACCATTAGGCCATGCATTCCGATGAAGATGGAGGTAGTAAATATATTGTTTAGGAATAAATAGGAATCTAAAAGCACGTGGCATTTTGTTTGTTATGGAATGTAGTAATCAGTATTAGATAGTTTTGAGAAACACGATTGGTGTATAATACGAATGCAGATTTTCGGTTTAAAAAAATTATTTGAGTTGGTGTATAATTTGAATGCATTGAGTTAATCATTTAGAGCCTATGATGCATTAGTACTGCAGTGCCGTGACTTTGTTTACAAATATATGAAAATATCGGATCGGGTTCGGATATGACTGAATATCCTGAAATACTAGGTAAGATTGAAATAAGCATCTCTGTGTGGACTGAATTAAATGTAAGTAGCATAAATTAAAATCTCAGATATGCATTTTAGATAGAAAAAGGTGTCAATGAGAGCGTGAAAATTTATTTGCTCTGAAAAATCGCTGTTTTCGACATTCATTCGATTAATATTAATTCTAAATAAAATTGAAATAAATTCCACATACTAAATAAATCAAGAATGCTTGGTATTAAAATATCATATCATATCAAGAGAATCGACTGCTATTCATAACAACTGAAGAAATAGCCGATAAAAGCTTCAATTCATTTTTATGTTCATCGGCACCTAAATTTCAGATACGAGAAAAAATGTAGTGTTTGCCGTTAACATTCATAATTTCTATATACTTCAGAGATTCAGCGTAAAACTTTCAGGAAAGTTTCTTTCAGGTCTGTTCTGCAGTTCCCCCGAAATTTTATGTCGATCCAAGGTGTTGTACGAGTTTTTGAGAAATATTCTACGTTGCTATTGGTTTGATTTTTTTTTTTTTTTTTTTTTTTGAGGAGTAATTTAATTATTGATTCTGACCTTTTGCTCAAAGGCCAAGGTCATCAAAGTTCAAGGTCAAAGGTCAAGGTCAAAGGTCAAGGTCAAGGTCATTTAGTTGATTGTTACATTTTTACATACATATAAGGAATTTTTTATGGTTTTAAATGACCTTGACCTTCGACCTTGACCTACATTTCAAGGTCAAAGGTCAAACATGCCCATG
Organism: Saccostrea echinata; assembly: GCF_033153115.1. Taxonomy (NCBI): domain Eukaryota; kingdom Metazoa; phylum Mollusca; class Bivalvia; order Ostreida; family Ostreidae; genus Saccostrea; species Saccostrea echinata. The sequence continues at coordinate 22,577,133 of NW_026889805.1, read as the reverse complement.
CAGTTGGTCCCATGTCTCTAGGATAGACCCTTTGAAAAAAAGCTCATTAAATGTAAGCAGCGAAAACTTTCAGGGACATTAACTCATACAAGGGGCCGAAGTATCCTTTCGCACTACACAGATTGAAGAGTGTACTAAATGAGTCGAAGACACTGATGAAGGTTTGGAATCTCTACGGTTTACGGTTTCGGAGGAGTAGCGATAACAAGGTTTTATTGCGAAAGGGGTGACAACTTTTGAATGGGTCAAGCTTGGGGGACAAGAATGAAATCCTTAAAATAGTTTTAGAAGGACATATTATAGATGCAAAGATATTCAGTATATGTTGAAAGACAAAAGAGATATAAAAAAAGCTAATTTTCTCATATTTTGAATGACCTTGACCTTTGACCTTCACAAAAATTTCAAGGTCAGAGGTCACAAAATCTAATGCAGTTGGTCCCATGTCTTTACGACTTATCGTTTAGAGAATTTTGTCATTATTCATAAACATCAAAAACTCTCAGGGGCAGTAATTTATTAAAGGGCTCGACAAATCGTTTCGCAATGAAAAGATTGAAAAGTCCTCTCGAGGAGTCGAAAACATTGGTGAAGGTTCTGTATCTCTACGGTTTATGGTTTCGAAGGAGTAGCGATAACAGGCTATTCTTGCGAAAGGGGCAATAACTTCGTAAGAGGTCATGGGTCAAACACGGGGGGTCGTTTTTCGAAATAACTTTTAATGTCCAGTATCATGAACTATAAAGTTTTTCGATAAGTCTTGCGGTTTCAAAAGTCCGGGAAGAAAAATAATAATAATAATAATAATAATAATAATAAACATAAGCATTTCAAGAGGTCTTTCCACAGAAAGGTGGAAAGACCTAATAATAAACATAAGCATTTCAAGAGGTCTTTCCACAGAAAGGTGGAAAGACCTAATAAAGCACTAGGAGACTAATTGTTCAGAGAACAATTAGAGGCCTTTCCACCTTTTTAAGTGTTTCCGTGTCATTTGGGTTGAAACAAAGAAGAAAAATGCAAAAAAAAAAAAAAAAAAAAAATTACTCCTCCAGCAGGGATCGAACCCAAAACCCTTGGCTTGAAAGGCAGGTGCGCTAACCATTAGGCCATGCATTCCGATGAAGATGGAGGTAGTAAATATATTGTTTAGGAATAAATAGGAATCTAAAAGCACGTGGCATTTTGTTTGTTATGGAATGTAGTAATCAGTATTAGATAGTTTTGAGAAACACGATTGGTGTATAATACGAATGCAGATTTTCGGTTTAAAAAAATTATTTGAGTTGGTGTATAATTTGAATGCATTGAGTTAATCATTTAGAGCCTATGATGCATTAGTACTGCAGTGCCGTGACTTTGTTTACAAATATATGAAAATATCGGATCGGGTTCGGATATGACTGAATATCCTGAAATACTAGGTAAGATTGAAATAAGCATCTCTGTGTGGACTGAATTAAATGTAAGTAGCATAAATTAAAATCTCAGATATGCATTTTAGATAGAAAAAGGTGTCAATGAGAGCGTGAAAATTTATTTGCTCTGAAAAATCGCTGTTTTCGACATTCATTCGATTAATATTAATTCTAAATAAAATTGAAATAAATTCCACATACTAAATAAATCAAGAATGCTTGGTATTAAAATATCATATCATATCAAGAGAATCGACTGCTATTCATAACAACTGAAGAAATAGCCGATAAAAGCTTCAATTCATTTTTATGTTCATCGGCACCTAAATTTCAGATACGAGAAAAAATGTAGTGTTTGCCGTTAACATTCATAATTTCTATATACTTCAGAGATTCAGCGTAAAACTTTCAGGAAAGTTTCTTTCAGGTCTGTTCTGCAGTTCCCCCGAAATTTTATGTCGATCCAAGGTGTTGTACGAGTTTTTGAGAAATATTCTACGTTGCTATTGGTTTGATTTTTTTTTTTTTTTTTTTTTTTGAGGAGTAATTTAATTATTGATTCTGACCTTTTGCTCAAAGGCCAAGGTCATCAAAGTTCAAGGTCAAAGGTCAAGGTCAAAGGTCAAGGTCAAGGTCATTTAGTTGATTGTTACATTTTTACATACATATAAGGAATTTTTTATGGTTTTAAATGACCTTGACCTTCGACCTTGACCTACATTTCAAGGTCAAAGGTCAAACATGCCCATGCAGTTGGTCCCATGTCTCTAGGATAGACCCTTTGAAAAAAAGCTCATTAAATGTAAGCAGCGAAAACTTTCAGGGACATTAACTCATACAAGGGGCCGAAGTATCCTTTCGCACTACACAGATTGAAGAGTGTACTAAATGAGTCGAAGACACTGATGAAGGTTTGGAATCTCTACGGTTTACGGTTTCGGAGGAGTAGCGATAACAAGGTTTTATTGCGAAAGGGGTGACAACTTTTGAATGGGTCAAGCTTGGGGGACAAGAATGAAATCCTTAAAATAGTTTTAGAAGGACATATTATAGATGCAAAGATATTCAGTATATGTTGAAAGACAAAAGAGATATAAAAAAAGCTAATTTTCTCATATTTTGAATGACCTTGACCTTTGACCTTCACAAAAATTTCAAGGTCAGAGGTCACAAAATCTAATGCAGTTGGTCCCATGTCTTTACGACTTATCGTTTAGAGAATTTTGTCATTATTCATAAACATCAAAAACTCTCAGGGGCAGTAATTTATTAAAGGGCTCGACAAATCGTTTCGCAATGAAAAGATTGAAAAGTCCTCTCGAGGAGTCGAAAACATTGGTGAAGGTTCTGTATCTCTACGGTTTATGGTTTCGAAGGAGTAGCGATAACAGGCTATTCTTGCGAAAGGGGCAATAACTTCGTAAGAGGTCATGGGTCAAACACGGGGGGTCGTTTTTCGAAATAACTTTTAATGTCCAGTATCATGAACTATAAAGTTTTTCGATAAGTCTTGCGGTTTCAAAAGTCCGGGAAGAAAAATAATAATAATAATAATAATAATAATAATAAACATAAGCATTTCAAGAGGTCTTTCCACAGAAAGGTGGAAAGACCTAATAATAAACATAAGCATTTCAAGAGGTCTTTCCACAGAAAGGTGGAAAGACCTAATAAAGCACTAGGAGACTAATTGTTCAGAGAACAATTAGAGGCCTTTCCACCTTTTTAAGTGTTTCCGTGTCATTTGGGTTGAAACAAAGAAGAAAAATGCAAAAAAAAAAAAAAAAAAAAAATTACTCCTCCAGCAGGGATCGAACCCAAAACCCTTGGCTTGAAAGGCAGGTGCGCTAACCATTAGGCCATGCATTCCGATGAAGATGGAGGTAGTAAATATATTGTTTAGGAATAAATAGGAATCTAAAAGCACGTGGCATTTTGTTTGTTATGGAATGTAGTAATCAGTATTAGATAGTTTTGAGAAACACGATTGGTGTATAATACGAATGCAGATTTTCGGTTTAAAAAAATTATTTGAGTTGGTGTATAATTTGAATGCATTGAGTTAATCATTTAGAGCCTATGATGCATTAGTACTGCAGTGCCGTGACTTTGTTTACAAATATATGAAAATATCGGATCGGGTTCGGATATGACTGAATATCCTGAAATACTAGGTAAGATTGAAATAAGCATCTCTGTGTGGACTGAATTAAATGTAAGTAGCATAAATTAAAATCTCAGATATGCATTTTAGATAGAAAAAGGTGTCAATGAGAGCGTGAAAATTTATTTGCTCTGAAAAATCGCTGTTTTCGACATTCATTCGATTAATATTAATTCTAAATAAAATTGAAATAAATTCCACATACTAAATAAATCAAGAATGCTTGGTATTAAAATATCATATCATATCAAGAGAATCGACTGCTATTCATAACAACTGAAGAAATAGCCGATAAAAGCTTCAATTCATTTTTATGTTCATCGGCACCTAAATTTCAGATACGAGAAAAAATGTAGTGTTTGCCGTTAACATTCATAATTTCTATATACTTCAGAGATTCAGCGTAAAACTTTCAGGAAAGTTTCTTTCAGGTCTGTTCTGCAGTTCCCCCGAAATTTTATGTCGATCCAAGGTGTTGTACGAGTTTTTGAGAAATATTCTACGTTGCTATTGGTTTGATTTTTTTTTTTTTTTTTTTTTTTGAGGAGTAATTTAATTATTGATTCTGACCTTTTGCTCAAAGGCCAAGGTCATCAAAGTTCAAGGTCAAAGGTCAAGGTCAAAGGTCAAGGTCAAGGTCATTTAGTTGATTGTTACATTTTTACATACATATAAGGAATTTTTTATGGTTTTAAATGACCTTGACCTTCGACCTTGACCTACATTTCAAGGTCAAAGGTCAAACATGCCCATGCAGTTGGTCCCATGTCTCTAGGATAGACCCTTTGAAAAAAAGCTCATTAAATGTAAGCAGCGAAAACTTTCAGGGACATTAACTCATACAAGGGGCCGAAGTATCCTTTCGCACTACACAGATTGAAGAGTGTACTAAATGAGTCGAAGACACTGATGAAGGTTTGGAATCTCTACGGTTTACGGTTTTGGAGGAGTAGCGATAACAAGGTTTTATTGCGAAAGGGGTGACAACTTTTGAATGGGTCAAGCTTGGGGGACAAGAATGAAATCCTTAAAATAGTTTTAGAAGGACATATTATAGATGCAAAGATATTCAGTATATGTTGAAAGACAAAAGAGATATAAAAAAAGCTAATTTTCTCATATTTTGAATGACCTTGACCTTTGACCTTCACAAAAATTTCAAGGTCAGAGGTCACAAAATCTAATGCAGTTGGTCCCATGTCTTTACGACTTATCGTTTAGAGAATTTTGTCATTATTCATAAACATCAAAAACTCTCAGGGGCAGTAATTTATTAAAGGGCTCGACAAATCGTTTCGCAATGAAAAGATTGAAAAGTCCTCTCGAGGAGTCGAAAACATTGGTGAAGGTTCTGTATCTCTACGGTTTATGGTTTCGAAGGAGTAGCGATAACAGGCTATTCTTGCGAAAGGGGCAATAACTTCGTAAGAGGTCATGGGTCAAACACGGGGGGTCGTTTTTCGAAATAACTTTTAATGTCCAGTATCATGAACTATAAAGTTTTTCGATAAGTCTTGCGGTTTCAAAAGTCCGGGAAGAAAAATAATAATAATAATAATAATAATAAACATAAGCATTTCAAGAGGTCTTTCCACAGAAAGGTGGAAAGACCTAATAATAAACATAAGCATTTCAAGAGGTCTTTCCACAGAAAGGTGGAAAGACCTAATAAAGCACTAGGAGACTAATTGTTCAGAGAACAATTAGAGGCCTTTCCACCTTTTTAAGTGTTTCCGTGTCATTTGGGTTGAAACAAAGAAGAAAAATGCAAAAAAAAAAAAAAAAAAAAAAATTACTCCTCCAGCAGGGATCGAACCCAAAACCCTTGGCTTGAAAGGCAGGTGCGCTAACCATTAGGCCATGCATTCCGATGAAGATGGAGGTAGTAAATATATTGTTTAGGAATAAATAGGAATCTAAAAGCACGTGGCATTTTGTTTGTTATGGAATGTAGTAATCAGTATTAGATAGTTTTGAGAAACACGATTGGTGTATAATACGAATGCAGATTTTCGGTTTAAAAAAATTATTTGAGTTGGTGTATAATTTGAATGCATTGAGTTAATCATTTAGAGCCTATGATGCATTAGTACTGCAGTGCCGTGACTTTGTTTACAAATATATGAAAATATCGGATCGGGTTCGGATATGACTGAATATCCTGAAATACTAGGTAAGATTGAAATAAGCATCTCTGTGTGGACTGAATTAAATGTAAGTAGCATAAATTAAAATCTCAGATATGCATTTTAGATAGAAAAAGGTGTCAATGAGAGCGTGAAAATTTATTTGCTCTGAAAAATCGCTGTTTTCGACATTCATTCGATTAATATTAATTCTAAATAAAATTGAAATAAATTCCACATACTAAATAAATCAAGAATGCTTGGTATTAAAATATCATATCATATCAAGAGAATCGACTGCTATTCATAACAACTGAAGAAATAGCCGATAAAAGCTTCAATTCATTTTTATGTTCATCGGCACCTAAATTTCAGATACGAGAAAAAATGTAGTGTTTGCCGTTAACATTCATAATTTCTATATACTTCAGAGATTCAGCGTAAAACTTTCAGGAAAGTTTCTTTCAGGTCTGTTCTGCAGTTCCCCCGAAATTTTATGTCGATCCAAGGTGTTGTACGAGTTTTTGAGAAATATTCTACGTTGCTATTGGTTTGATTTTTTTTTTTTTTTTTTTTTTTGAGGAGTAATTTAATTATTGATTCTGACCTTTTGCTCAAAGGCCAAGGTCATCAAAGTTCAAGGTCAAAGGTCAAGGTCAAAGGTCAAGGTCAAGGTCATTTAGTTGATTGTTACATTTTTACATACATATAAGGAATTTTTTATGGTTTTAAATGACCTTGACCTTCGACCTTGACCTACATTTCAAGGTCAAAGGTCAAACATGCCCATGCAGTTGGTCCCATGTCTCTAGGATAGACCCTTTGAAAAAAAGCTCATTAAATGTAAGCAGCGAAAACTTTCAGGGACATTAACTCATACAAGGGGCCGAAGTATCCTTTCGCACTACACAGATTGAAGAGTGTACTAAATGAGTCGAAGACACTGATGAAGGTTTGGAATCTCTACGGTTTACGGTTTTGGAGGAGTAGCGATAACAAGGTTTTATTGCGAAAGGGGTGACAACTTTTGAATGGGTCAAGCTTGGGGGACAAGAATGAAATCCTTAAAATAGTTTTAGAAGGACATATTATAGATGCAAAGATATTCAGTATATGTTGAAAGACAAAAGAGATATAAAAAAAGCTAATTTTCTCATATTTTGAATGACCTTGACCTTTGACCTTCACAAAAATTTCAAGGTCAGAGGTCACAAAATCTAATGCAGTTGGTCCCATGTCTTTACGACTTATCGTTTAGAGAATTTTGTCATTATTCATAAACATCAAAAACTCTCAGGGGCAGTAATTTATTAAAGGGCTCGACAAATCGTTTCGCAATGAAAAGATTGAAAAGTCCTCTCGAGGAGTCGAAAACATTGGTGAAGGTTCTGTATCTCTACGGTTTATGGTTTCGAAGGAGTAGCGATAACAGGCTATTCTTGCGAAAGGGGCAATAACTTCGTAAGAGGTCATGGGTCAAACACGGGGGGTCGTTTTTCGAAATAACTTTTAATGTCCAGTATCATGAACTATAAAGTTTTTCGATAAGTCTTGCGGTTTCAAAAGTCCGGGAAGAAAAATAATAATAATAATAATAATAATAAACATAAGCATTTCAAGAGGTCTTTCCACAGAAAGGTGGAAAGACCTAATAATAAACATAAGCATTTCAAGAGGTCTTTCCACAGAAAGGTGGAAAGACCTAATAAAGCACTAGGAGACTAATTGTTCAGAGAACAATTAGAGGCCTTTCCACCTTTTTAAGTGTTTCCGTGTCATTTGGGTTGAAACAAAGAAGAAAAATGCAAAAAAAAAAAAAAAAAAAAAAATTACTCCTCCAGCAGGGATCGAACCCAAAACCCTTGGCTTGAAAGGCAGGTGCGCTAACCATTAGGCCATGCATTCCGATGAAGATGGAGGTAGTAAATATATTGTTTAGGAATAAATAGGAATCTAAAAGCACGTGGCATTTTGTTTGTTATGGAATGTAGTAATCAGTATTAGATAGTTTTGAGAAACACGATTGGTGTATAATACGAATGCAGATTTTCGGTTTAAAAAAATTATTTGAGTTGGTGTATAATTTGAATGCATTGAGTTAATCATTTAGAGCCTATGATGCATTAGTACTGCAGTGCCGTGACTTTGTTTACAAATATATGAAAATATCGGATCGGGTTCGGATATGACTGAATATCCTGAAATACTAGGTAAGATTGAAATAAGCATCTCTGTGTGGACTGAATTAAATGTAAGTAGCATAAATTAAAATCTCAGATATGCATTTTAGATAGAAAAAGGTGTCAATGAGAGCGTGAAAATTTATTTGCTCTGAAAAATCGCTGTTTTCGACATTCATTCGATTAATATTAATTCTAAATAAAATTGAAATAAATTCCACATACTAAATAAATCAAGAATGCTTGGTATTAAAATATCATATCATATCAAGAGAATCGACTGCTATTCATAACAACTGAAGAAATAGCCGATAAAAGCTTCAATTCATTTTTATGTTCATCGGCACCTAAATTTCAGATACGAGAAAAAATGTAGTGTTTGCCGTTAACATTCATAATTTCTATATACTTCAGAGATTCAGCGTAAAACTTTCAGGAAAGTTTCTTTCAGGTCTGTTCTGCAGTTCCCCCGAAATTTTATGTCGATCCAAGGTGTTGTACGAGTTTTTGAGAAATATTCTACGTTGCTATTGGTTTGATTTTTTTTTTTTTTTTTTTTTTTGAGGAGTAATTTAATTATTGATTCTGACCTTTTGCTCAAAGGCCAAGGTCATCAAAGTTCAAGGTCAAAGGTCAAGGTCAAAGGTCAAGGTCAAGGTCATTTAGTTGATTGTTACATTTTTACATACATATAAGGAATTTTTTATGGTTTTAAATGACCTTGACCTTCGACCTTGACCTACATTTCAAGGTCAAAGGTCAAACATGCCCATGCAGTTGGTCCCATGTCTCTAGGATAGACCCTTTGAAAAAAAGCTCATTAAATGTAAGCAGCGAAAACTTTCAGGGACATTAACTCATACAAGGGGCCGAAGTATCCTTTCGCACTACACAGATTGAAGAGTGTACTAAATGAGTCGAAGACACTGATGAAGGTTTGGAATCTCTACGGTTTACGGTTTCGGAGGAGTAGCGATAACAAGGTTTTATTGCGAAAGGGGTGACAACTTTTGAATGGGTCAAGCTTGGGGGACAAGAATGAAATCCTTAAAATAGTTTTAGAAGGACATATTATAGATGCAAAGATATTCAGTATATGTTGAAAGACAAAAGAGATATAAAAAAAGCTAATTTTCTCATATTTTGAATGACCTTGACCTTTGACCTTCACAAAAATTTCAAGGTCAGAGGTCACAAAATCTAATGCAGTTGGTCCCATGTCTTTACGACTTATCGTTTAGAGAATTTTGTCATTATTCATAAACATCAAAAACTCTCAGGGGCAGTAATTTATTAAAGGGCTCGACAAATCGTTTCGCAATGAAAAGATTGAAAAGTCCTCTCGAGGAGTCGAAAACATTGGTGAAGGTTCTGTATCTCTACGGTTTATGGTTTCGAAGGAGTAGCGATAACAGGCTATTCTTGCGAAAGGGGCAATAACTTCGTAAGAGGTCATGGGTCAAACACGGGGGGTCGTTTTTCGAAATAACTTTTAATGTCCAGTATCATGAACTATAAAGTTTTTCGATAAGTCTTGCGGTTTCAAAAGTCCGGGAAGAAAAATAATAATAATAATAATAATAATAATAATAAACATAAGCATTTCAAGAGGTCTTTCCACAGAAAGGTGGAAAGACCTAATAATAAACATAAGCATTTCAAGAGGTCTTTCCACAGAAAGGTGGAAAGACCTAATAAAGCACTAGGAGACTAATTGTTCAGAGAACAATTAGAGGCCTTTCCACCTTTTTAAGTGTTTCCGTGTCATTTGGGTTGAAACAAAGAAGAAAAATGCAAAAAAAAAAAAAAAAAAAAAATTACTCCTCCAGCAGGGATCGAACCCAAAACCCTTGGCTTGAAAGGCAGGTGCGCTAACCATTAGGCCATGCATTCCGATGAAGATGGAGGTAGTAAATATATTGTTTAGGAATAAATAGGAATCTAAAAGCACGTGGCATTTTGTTTGTTATGGAATGTAGTAATCAGTATTAGATAGTTTTGAGAAACACGATTGGTGTATAATACGAATGCAGATTTTCGGTTTAAAAAAATTATTTGAGTTGGTGTATAATTTGAATGCATTGAGTTAATCATTTAGAGCCTATGATGCATTAGTACTGCAGTGCCGTGACTTTGTTTACAAATATATGAAAATATCGGATCGGGTTCGGATATGACTGAATATCCTGAAATACTAGGTAAGATTGAAATAAGCATCTCTGTGTGGACTGAATTAAATGTAAGTAGCATAAATTAAAATCTCAGATATGCATTTTAGATAGAAAAAGGTGTCAATGAGAGCGTGAAAATTTATTTGCTCTGAAAAATCGCTGTTTTCGACATTCATTCGATTAATATTAATTCTAAATAAAATTGAAATAAATTCCACATACTAAATAAATCAAGAATGCTTGGTATTAAAATATCATATCATATCAAGAGAATCGACTGCTATTCATAACAACTGAAGAAATAGCCGATAAAAGCTTCAATTCATTTTTATGTTCATCGGCACCTAAATTTCAGATACGAGAAAAAATGTAGTGTTTGCCGTTAACATTCATAATTTCTATATACTTCAGAGATTCAGCGTAAAACTTTCAGGAAAGTTTCTTTCAGGTCTGTTCTGCAGTTCCCCCGAAATTTTATGTCGATCCAAGGTGTTGTACGAGTTTTTGAGAAATATTCTACGTTGCTATTGGTTTGATTTTTTTTTTTTTTTTTTTTTTTGAGGAGTAATTTAATTATTGATTCTGACCTTTTGCTCAAAGGCCAAGGTCATCAAAGTTCAAGGTCAAAGGTCAAGGTCAAGGTCATTTAGTTGATTGTTACATTTTTACATACATATAAGGAATTTTTTATGGTTTTAAATGACCTTGACCTTCGACCTTGACCTACATTTCAAGGTCAAAGGTCAAACATGCCCATGCAGTTGGTCCCATGTCTCTAGGATAGACCCTTTGAAAAAAAGCTCATTAAATGTAAGCAGCGAAAACTTTCAGGGACATTAACTCATACAAGGGGCCGAAGTATCCTTTCGCACTACACAGATTGAAGAGTGTACTAAATGAGTCGAAGACACTGATGAAGGTTTGGAATCTCTACGGTTTACGGTTTCGGAGGAGTAGCGATAACAAGGTTTTATTGCGAAAGGGGTGACAACTTTTGAATGGGTCAAGCTTGGGGGACAAGAATGAAATCCTTAAAATAGTTTTAGAAGGACATATTATAGATGCAAAGATATTCAGTATATGTTGAAAGACAAAAGAGATATAAAAAAAGCTAATTTTCTCATATTTTGAATGACCTTGACCTTTGACCTTCACAAAAATTTCAAGGTCAGAGGTCACAAAATCTAATGCAGTTGGTCCCATGTCTTTACGACTTATCGTTTAGAGAATTTTGTCATTATTCATAAACATCAAAAACTCTCAGGGGCAGTAATTTATTAAAGGGCTCGACAAATCGTTTCGCAATGAAAAGATTGAAAAGTCCTCTCGAGGAGTCGAAAACATTGGTGAAGGTTCTGTATCTCTACGGTTTATGGTTTCGAAGGAGTAGCGATAACAGGCTATTCTTGCGAAAGGGGCAATAACTTCGTAAGAGGTCATGGGTCAAACACGGGGGGTCGTTTTTCGAAATAACTTTTAATGTCCAGTATCATGAACTATAAAGTTTTTCGATAAGTCTTGCGGTTTCAAAAGTCCGGGAAGAAAAATAATAATAATAATAATAATAATAATAATAAACATAAGCATTTCAAGAGGTCTTTCCACAGAAAGGTGGAAAGACCTAATAATAAACATAAGCATTTCAAGAGGTCTTTCCACAGAAAGGTGGAAAGACCTAATAAAGCACTAGGAGACTAATTGTTCAGAGAACAATTAGAGGCCTTTCCACCTTTTTAAGTGTTTCCGTGTCATTTGGGTTGAAACAAAGAAGAAAAATGCAAAAAAAAAAAAAAAAAAAAAATTACTCCTCCAGCAGGGATCGAACCCAAAACCCTTGGCTTGAAAGGCAGGTGCGCTAACCATTAGGCCATGCATTCCGATGAAGATGGAGGTAGTAAATATATTGTTTAGGAATAAATAGGAATCTAAAAGCACGTGGCATTTTGTTTGTTATGGAATGTAGTAATCAGTATTAGATAGTTTTGAGAAACACGATTGGTGTATAATACGAATGCAGATTTTCGGTTTAAAAAAATTATTTGAGTTGGTGTATAATTTGAATGCATTGAGTTAATCATTTAGAGCCTATGATGCATTAGTACTGCAGTGCCGTGACTTTGTTTACAAATATATGAAAATATCGGATCGGGTTCGGATATGACTGAATATCCTGAAATACTAGGTAAGATTGAAATAAGCATCTCTGTGTGGACTGAATTAAATGTAAGTAGCATAAATTAAAATCTCAGATATGCATTTTAGATAGAAAAAGGTGTCAATGAGAGCGTGAAAATTTATTTGCTCTGAAAAATCGCTGTTTTCGACATTCATTCGATTAATATTAATTCTAAATAAAATTGAAATAAATTCCACATACTAAATAAATCAAGAATGCTTGGTATTAAAATATCATATCATATCAAGAGAATCGACTGCTATTCATAACAACTGAAGAAATAGCCGATAAAAGCTTCAATTCATTTTTATGTTCATCGGCACCTAAATTTCAGATACGAGAAAAAATGTAGTGTTTGCCGTTAACATTCATAATTTCTATATACTTCAGAGATTCAGCGTAAAACTTTCAGGAAAGTTTCTTTCAGGTCTGTTCTGCAGTTCCCCCGAAATTTTATGTCGATCCAAGGTGTTGTACGAGTTTTTGAGAAATATTCTACGTTGCTATTGGTTTGATTTTTTTTTTTTTTTTTTTTTTTGAGGAGTAATTTAATTATTGATTCTGACCTTTTGCTCAAAGGCCAAGGTCATCAAAGTTCAAGGTCAAAGGTCAAGGTCAAGGTCATTTAGTTGATTGTTACATTTTTACATACATATAAGGAATTTTTTATGGTTTTAAATGACCTTGACCTTCGACCTTGACCTACATTTCAAGGTCAAAGGTCAAACATGCCCATGCAGTTGGTCCCATGTCTCTAGGATAGACCCTTTGAAAAAAAGCTCATTAAATGTAAGCAGCGAAAACTTTCAGGGACATTAACTCATACAAGGGGCCGAAGTATCCTTTCGCACTACACAGATTGAAGAGTGTACTAAATGAGTCGAAGACACTGATGAAGGTTTGGAATCTCTACGGTTTACGGTTTCGGAGGAGTAGCGATAACAAGGTTTTATTGCGAAAGGGGTGACAACTTTTGAATGGGTCAAGCTTGGGGGACAAGAATGAAATCCTTAAAATAGTTTTAGAAGGACATATTATAGATGCAAAGATATTCAGTATATGTTGAAAGACAAAAGAGATATAAAAAAAGCTAATTTTCTCATATTTTGAATGACCTTGACCTTTGACCTTCACAAAAATTTCAAGGTCAGAGGTCACAAAATCTAATGCAGTTGGTCCCATGTCTTTACGACTTATCGTTTAGAGAATTTTGTCATTATTCATAAACATCAAAAACTCTCAGGGGCAGTAATTTATTAAAGGGCTCGACAAATCGTTTCGCAATGAAAAGATTGAAAAGTCCTCTCGAGGAGTCGAAAACATTGGTGAAGGTTCTGTATCTCTACGGTTTATGGTTTCGAAGGAGTAGCGATAACAGGCTATTCTTGCGAAAGGGGCAATAACTTCGTAAGAGGTCATGGGTCAAACACGGGGGGTCGTTTTTCGAAATAACTTTTAATGTCCAGTATCATGAACTATAAAGTTTTTCGATAAGTCTTGCGGTTTCAAAAGTCCGGGAAGAAAAATAATAATAATAATAATAATAATAATAATAAACATAAGCATTTCAAGAGGTCTTTCCACAGAAAGGTGGAAAGACCTAATAATAAACATAAGCATTTCAAGAGGTCTTTCCACAGAAAGGTGGAAAGACCTAATAAAGCACTAGGAGACTAATTGTTCAGAGAACAATTAGAGGCCTTTCCACCTTTTTAAGTGTTTCCGTGTCATTTGGGTTGAAACAAAGAAGAAAAATGCAAAAAAAAAAAAAAAAAAAAATTACTCCTCCAGCAGGGATCGAACCCAAAACCCTTGGCTTGAAAGGCAGGTGCGCTAACCATTAGGCCATGCATTCCGATGAAGATGGAGGTAGTAAATATATTGTTTAGGAATAAATAGGAATCTAAAAGCACGTGGCATTTTGTTTGTTATGGAATGTAGTAATCAGTATTAGATAGTTTTGAGAAACACGATTGGTGTATAATACGAATGCAGATTTTCGGTTTAAAAAAATTATTTGAGTTGGTGTATAATTTGAATGCATTGAGTTAATCATTTAGAGCCTATGATGCATTAGTACTGCAGTGCCGTGACTTTGTTTACAAATATATGAAAATATCGGATCGGGTTCGGATATGACTGAATATCCTGAAATACTAGGTAAGATTGAAATAACCATCTCTGTGTGGACTGAATTAAATGTAAGTAGCATAAATTAAAATCTCAGATATGCATTTTAGATAGAAAAAGGTGTCAATGAGAGCGTGAAAATTTATTTGCTCTGAAAAATCGCTGTTTTCGACATTCATTCGATTAATATTAATTCTAAATAAAATTGAAATAAATTCCACATACTAAATAAATCAAGAATGCTTGGTATTAAAATATCATATCATATCAAGAGAATCGACTGCTATTCATAACAACTGAAGAAATAGCCGATAAAAGCTTCAATTCATTTTTATGTTCATCGGCACCTAAATTTCAGATACGAGAAAAAATGTAGTGTTTGCCGTTAACATTCATAATTTCTATATACTTCAGAGATTCAGCGTAAAACTTTCAGGAAAGTTTCTTTCAGGTCTGTTCTGCAGTTCCCCCGAAATTTTATGTCGATCCAAGGTGTTGTACGAGTTTTTGAGAAATATTCTACGTTGCTATTGGTTTGATTTTTTTTTTTTTTTTTTTTTTTGAGGAGTAATTTAATTATTGATTCTGACCTTTTGCTCAAAGACCAAGGTCATCAAAGTTCAAGGTCAAAGGTCAAGGTCAAGGTCATTTAGTTGATTGTTACATTTTTACATACATATAAGGAATTTTTTATGGTTTTAAATGACCTTGACCTTCGACCTTGACCTACATTTCAAGGTCAAAGGTCAAACATGCCCATGCAGTTGGTCCCATGTCTCTAGGATAGACCCTTTGAAAAAAAGCTCATTAAATGTAAGCAGCGAAAACTTTCAGGGACATTAACTCATACAAGGGGCCGAAGTATCCTTTCGCACTACACAGATTGAAGAGTGTACTAAATGAGTCGAAGACACTGATGAAGGTTTGGAATCTCTACGGTTTACGGTTTCGGAGGAGTAGCGATAACAAGGTTTTATTGCGAAAGGGGTGACAACTTTTGAATGGGTCAAGCTTGGGGGACAAGAATGAAATCCTTAAAATAGTTTTAGAAGGACATATTATAGATGCAAAGATATTCAGTATATGTTGAAAGACAAAAGAGATATAAAAAAAGCTAATTTTCTCATATTTTGAATGACCTTGACCTTTGACCTTCACAAAAATTTCAAGGTCAGAGGTCACAAAATCTAATGCAGTTGGTCCCATGTCTTTACGACTTATCGTTTAGAGAATTTTGTCATTATTCATAAACATCAAAAACTCTCAGGGGCAGTAATTTATTAAAGGGCTCGACAAATCGTTTCGCAATGAAAAGATTGAAAAGTCCTCTCGAGGAGTCGAAAACATTGGTGAAGGTTCTGTATCTCTACGGTTTATGGTTTCGAAGGAGTAGCGATAACAGGCTATTCTTGCGAAAGGGGCAATAACTTCGTAAGAGGTCATGGGTCAAACACGGGGGGTCGTTTTTCGAAATAACTTTTAATGTCCAGTATCATGAACTATAAAGTTTTTCGATAAGTCTTGCGGTTTCAAAAGTCCGGGAAGAAAAATAATAATAATAATAATAATAATAATAATAAACATAAGCATTTCAAGAGGTCTTTCCACAGAAAGGTGGAAAGACCTAATAATAAACATAAGCATTTCAAGAGGTCTTTCCACAGAAAGGTGGAAAGACCTAATAAAGCACTAGGAGACTAATTGTTCAGAGAACAATTAGAGGCCTTTCCACCTTTTTAAGTGTTTCCGTGTCATTTGGGTTGAAACAAAGAAGAAAAATGCAAAAAAAAAAAAAAAAAAAAAATTACTCCTCCAGCAGGGATCGAACCCAAAACCCTTGGCTTGAAAGGCAGGTGCGCTAACCATTAGGCCATGCATTCCGATGAAGATGGAGGTAGTAAATATATTGTTTAGGAATAAATAGGAATCTAAAAGCACGTGGCATTTTGTTTGTTATGGAATGTAGTAATCAGTATTAGATAGTTTTGAGAAACACGATTGGTGTATAATACGAATGCAGATTTTCGGTTTAAAAAAATTATTTGAGTTGGTGTATAATTTGAATGCATTGAGTTAATCATTTAGAGCCTATGATGCATTAGTACTGCAGTGCCGTGACTTTGTTTACAAATATATGAAAATATCGGATCGGGTTCGGATATGACTGAATATCCTGAAATACTAGGTAAGATTGAAATAAGCATCTCTGTGTGGACTGAATTAAATGTAAGTAGCATAAATTAAAATCTCAGATATGCATTTTAGATAGAAAAAGGTGTCAATGAGAGCGTGAAAATTTATTTGCTCTGAAAAATCGCTGTTTTCGACATTCATTCGATTAATATTAATTCTAAATAAAATTGAAATAAATTCCACATACTAAATAAATCAAGAATGCTTGGTATTAAAATATCATATCATATCAAGAGAATCGACTGCTATTCATAACAACTGAAGAAATAGCCGATAAAAGCTTCAATTCATTTTTATGTTCATCGGCACCTAAATTTCAGATACGAGAAAAAATGTAGTGTTTGCCGTTAACATTCATAATTTCTATATACTTCAGAGATTCAGCGTAAAACTTTCAGGAAAGTTTCTTTCAGGTCTGTTCTGCAGTTCCCCCGAAATTTTATGTCGATCCAAGGTGTTGTACGAGTTTTTGAGAAATATTCTACGTTGCTATTGGTTTGATTTTTTTTTTTTTTTTTTTTTTTGAGGAGTAATTTAATTATTGATTCTGACCTTTTGCTCAAAGGCCAAGGTCATCAAAGTTCAAGGTCAAAGGTCAAGGTCAAAGGTCAAGGTCAAGGTCATTTAGTTGATTGTTACATTTTTACATACATATAAGGAATTTTTTATGGTTTTAAATGACCTTGACCTTCGACCTTGACCTACATTTCAAGGTCAAAGGTCAAACATGCCCATGCAGTTGGTCCCATGTCTCTAGGATAGACCCTTTGAAAAAAAGCTCATTAAATGTAAGCAGCGAAAACTTTCAGGGACATTAACTCATACAAGGGGCCGAAGTATCCTTTCGCACTACACAGATTGAAGAGTGTACTAAATGAGTCGAAGACACTGATGAAGGTTTGGAATCTCTACGGTTTACGGTTTCGGAGGAGTAGCGATAACAAGGTTTTATTGCGAAAGGGGTGACAACTTTTGAATGGGTCAAGCTTGGGGGACAAGAATGAAATCCTTAAAATAGTTTTAGAAGGACATATTATAGATGCAAAGATATTCAGTATATGTTGAAAGACAAAAGAGATATAAAAAAAGCTAATTTTCTCATATTTTGAATGACCTTGACCTTTGACCTTCACAAAAATTTCAAGGTCAGAGGTCACAAAATCTAATGCAGTTGGTCCCATGTCTTTACGACTTATCGTTTAGAGAATTTTGTCATTATTCATAAACATCAAAAACTCTCAGGGGCAGTAATTTATTAAAGGGCTCGACAAATCGTTTCGCAATGAAAAGATTGAAAAGTCCTCTCGAGGAGTCGAAAACATTGGTGAAGGTTCTGTATCTCTACGGTTTATGGTTTCGAAGGAGTAGCGATAACAGGCTATTCTTGCGAAAGGGGCAATAACTTCGTAAGAGGTCATGGGTCAAACACGGGGGGTCGTTTTTCGAAATAACTTTTAATGTCCAGTATCATGAACTATAAAGTTTTTCGATAAGTCTTGCGGTTTCAAAAGTCCGGGAAGAAAAATAATAATAATAATAATAATAATAATAATAAACATAAGCATTTCAAGAGGTCTTTCCACAGAAAGGTGGAAAGACCTAATAATAAACATAAGCATTTCAAGAGGTCTTTCCACAGAAAGGTGGAAAGACCTAATAAAGCACTAGGAGACTAATTGTTCAGAGAACAATTAGAGGCCTTTCCACCTTTTTAAGTGTTTCCGTGTCATTTGGGTTGAAACAAAGAAGAAAAATGCAAAAAAAAAAAAAAAAAAAAAATTACTCCTCCAGCAGGGATCGAACCCAAAACCCTTGGCTTGAAAGGCAGGTGCGCTAACCATTAGGCCATGCATTCCGATGAAGATGGAGGTAGTAAATATATTGTTTAGGAATAAATAGGAATCTAAAAGCACGTGGCATTTTGTTTGTTATGGAATGTAGTAATCAGTATTAGATAGTTTTGAGAAACACGATTGGTGTATAATACGAATGCAGATTTTCGGTTTAAAAAAATTATTTGAGTTGGTGTATAATTTGAATGCATTGAGTTAATCATTTAGAGCCTATGATGCATTAGTACTGCAGTGCCGTGACTTTGTTTACAAATATATGAAAATATCGGATCGGGTTCGGATATGACTGAATATCCTGAAATACTAGGTAAGATTGAAATAAGCATCTCTGTGTGGACTGAATTAAATGTAAGTAGCATAAATTAAAATCTCAGATATGCATTTTAGATAGAAAAAGGTGTCAATGAGAGCGTGAAAATTTATTTGCTCTGAAAAATCGCTGTTTTCGACATTCATTCGATTAATATTAATTCTAAATAAAATTGAAATAAATTCCACATACTAAATAAATCAAGAATGCTTGGTATTAAAATATCATATCATATCAAGAGAATCGACTGCTATTCATAACAACTGAAGAAATAGCCGATAAAAGCTTCAATTCATTTTTATGTTCATCGGCACCTAAATTTCAGATACGAGAAAAAATGTAGTGTTTGCCGTTAACATTCATAATTTCTATATACTTCAGAGATTCAGCGTAAAACTTTCAGGAAAGTTTCTTTCAGGTCTGTTCTGCAGTTCCCCCGAAATTTTATGTCGATCCAAGGTGTTGTACGAGTTTTTGAGAAATATTCTACGTTGCTATTGGTTTGATTTTTTTTTTTTTTTTTTTTTTTGAGGAGTAATTTAATTATTGATTCTGACCTTTTGCTCAAAGGCCAAGGTCATCAAAGTTCAAGGTCAAAGGTCAAGGTCAAAGGTCAAGGTCAAGGTCATTTAGTTGATTGTTACATTTTTACATACATATAAGGAATTTTTTATGGTTTTAAATGACCTTGACCTTCGACCTTGACCTACATTTCAAGGTCAAAGGTCAAACATGCCCATGCAGTTGGTCCCATGTCTCTAGGATAGACCCTTTGAAAAAAAGCTCATTAAATGTAAGCAGCGAAAACTTTCAGGGACATTAACTCATACAAGGGGCCGAAGTATCCTTTCGCACTACACAGATTGAAGAGTGTACTAAATGAGTCGAAGACACTGATGAAGGTTTGGAATCTCTACGGTTTACGGTTTCGGAGGAGTAGCGATAACAAGGTTTTATTGCGAAAGGGGTGACAACTTTTGAATGGGTCAAGCTTGGGGGACAAGAATGAAATCCTTAAAATAGTTTTAGAAGGACATATTATAGATGCAAAGATATTCAGTATATGTTGAAAGACAAAAGAGATATAAAAAAAGCTAATTTTCTCATATTTTGAATGACCTTGACCTTTGACCTTCACAAAAATTTCAAGGTCAGAGGTCACAAAATCTAATGCAGTTGGTCCCATGTCTTTACGACTTATCGTTTAGAGAATTTTGTCATTATTCATAAACATCAAAAACTCTCAGGGGCAGTAATTTATTAAAGGGCTCGACAAATCGTTTCGCAATGAAAAGATTGAAAAGTCCTCTCGAGGAGTCGAAAACATTGGTGAAGGTTCTGTATCTCTACGGTTTATGGTTTCGAAGGAGTAGCGATAACAGGCTATTCTTGCGAAAGGGGCAATAACTTCGTAAGAGGTCATGGGTCAAACACGGGGGGTCGTTTTTCGAAATAACTTTTAATGTCCAGTATCATGAACTATAAAGTTTTTCGATAAGTCTTGCGGTTTCAAAAGTCCGGGAAGAAAAATAATAATAATAATAATAATAATAATAATAAACATAAGCATTTCAAGAGGTCTTTCCACAGAAAGGTGGAAAGACCTAATAATAAACATAAGCATTTCAAGAGGTCTTTCCACAGAAAGGTGGAAAGACCTAATAAAGCACTAGGAGACTAATTGTTCAGAGAACAATTAGAGGCCTTTCCACCTTTTTAAGTGTTTCCGTGTCATTTGGGTTGAAACAAAGAAGAAAAATGCAAAAAAAAAAAAAAAAAAAAAATTACTCCTCCAGCAGGGATCGAACCCAAAACCCTTGGTTTGAAAGGCAGGTGCGCTAACCATTAGGCCATGCATTCCGATGAAGATGGAGGTAGTAAATATATTGTTTAGGAATAAATAGGAATCTAAAAGCACGTGGCATTTTGTTTGTTATGGAATGTAGTAATCAGTATTAGATAGTTTTGAGAAACACGATTGGTGTATAATACGAATGCAGATTTTCGGTTTAAAAAAATTATTTGAGTTGGTGTATAATTTGAATGCATTGAGTTAATCATTTAGAGCCTATGATGCATTAGTACTGCAGTGCCGTGACTTTGTTTACAAATATATGAAAATATCGGATCGGGTTCGGATATGACTGAATATCCTGAAATACTAGGTAAGATTGAAATAAGCATCTCTGTGTGGACTGAATTAAATGTAAGTAGCATAAATTAAAATCTCAGATATGCATTTTAGATAGAAAAAGGTGTCAATGAGAGCGTGAAAATTTATTTGCTCTGAAAAATCGCTGTTTTCGACATTCATTCGATTAATATTAATTCTAAATAAAATTGAAATAAATTCCACATACTAAATAAATCAAGAATGCTTGGTATTAAAATATCATATCATATCAAGAGAATCGACTGCTATTCATAACAACTGAAGAAATAGCCGATAAAAGCTTCAATTCATTTTTATGTTCATCGGCACCTAAATTTCAGATACGAGAAAAAATGTAGTGTTTGCCGTTAACATTCATAATTTCTATATACTTCAGAGATTCAGCGTAAAACTTTCAGGAAAGTTTCTTTCAGGTCTGTTCTGCAGTTCCCCCGAAATTTTATGTCGATCCAAGGTGTTGTACGAGTTTTTGAGAAATATTCTACGTTGCTATTGGTTTGATTTTTTTTTTTTTTTTTTTTTTGAGGAGTAATTTAATTATTGATTCTGACCTTTTGCTCAAAGGCCAAGGTCATCAAAGTTCAAGGTCAAAGGTCAAGGTCAAAGGTCAAGGTCAAGGTCATTTAGTTGATTGTTACATTTTTACATACATATAAGGAATTTTTTATGGTTTTAAATGACCTTGACCTTCGACCTTGACCTACATTTCAAGGTCAAAGGTCAAACATGCCCATGCAGTTGGTCCCATGTCTCTAGGATAGACCCTTTGAAAAAAAGCTCATTAAATGTAAGCAGCGAAAACTTTCAGGGACATTAACTCATACAAGGGGCCGAAGTATCCTTTCGCACTACACAGATTGAAGAGTGTACTAAATGAGTCGAAGACACTGATGAAGGTTTGGAATCTCTACGGTTTACGGTTTCGGAGGAGTAGCGATAACAAGGTTTTATTGCGAAAGGGGTGACAACTTTTGAATGGGTCAAGCTTGGGGGACAAGAATGAAATCCTTAAAATAGTTTTAGAAGGACATATTATAGATGCAAAGATATTCAGTATATGTTGAAAGACAAAAGAGATATAAAAAAAGCTAATTTTCTCATATTTTGAATGACCTTGACCTTTGACCTTCACAAAAATTTCAAGGTCAGAGGTCACAAAATCTAATGCAGTTGGTCCCATGTCTTTACGACTTATCGTTTAGAGAATTTTGTCATTATTCATAAACATCAAAAACTCTCAGGGGCAGTAATTTATTAAAGGGCTCGACAAATCGTTTCGCAATGAAAAGATTGAAAAGTCCTCTCGAGGAGTCGAAAACATTGGTGAAGGTTCTGTATCTCTACGGTTTATGGTTTCGAAGGAGTAGCGATAACAGGCTATTCTTGCGAAAGGGGCAATAACTTCGTAAGAGGTCATGGGTCAAACACGGGGGGTCGTTTTTCGAAATAACTTTTAATGTCCAGTATCATGAACTATAAAGTTTTTCGATAAGTCTTGCGGTTTCAAAAGTCCGGGAAGAAAAATAATAATAATAATAATAATAATAATAATAAACATAAGCATTTCAAGAGGTCTTTCCACAGAAAGGTGGAAAGACCTAATAATAAACATAAGCATTTCAAGAGGTCTTTCCACAGAAAGGTGGAAAGACCTAATAAAGCACTAGGAGACTAATTGTTCAGAGAACAATTAGAGGCCTTTCCACCTTTTTAAGTGTTTCCGTGTCATTTGGGTTGAAACAAAGAAGAAAAATGCAAAAAAAAAAAAAAAAAAAAAATTACTCCTCCAGCAGGGATCGAACCCAAAACCCTTGGTTTGAAAGGCAGGTGCGCTAACCATTAGGCCATGCATTCCGATGAAGATGGAGGTAGTAAATATATTGTTTAGGAATAAATAGGAATCTAAAAGCACGTGGCATTTTGTTTGTTATGGAATGTAGTAATCAGTATTAGATAGTTTTGAGAAACACGATTGGTGTATAATACGAATGCAGATTTTCGGTTTAAAAAAATTATTTGAGTTGGTGTATAATTTGAATGCATTGAGTTAATCATTTAGAGCCTATGATGCATTAGTACTGCAGTGCCGTGACTTTGTTTACAAATATATGAAAATATCGGATCGGGTTCGGATATGACTGAATATCCTGAAATACTAGGTAAGATTGAAATAAGCATCTCTGTGTGGACTGAATTAAATGTAAGTAGCATAAATTAAAATCTCAGATATGCATTTTAGATAGAAAAAGGTGTCAATGAGAGCGTGAAAATTTATTTGCTCTGAAAAATCGCTGTTTTCGACATTCATTCGATTAATATTAATTCTAAATAAAATTGAAATAAATTCCACATACTAAATAAATCAAGAATGCTTGGTATTAAAATATCATATCATATCAAGAGAATCGACTGCTATTCATAACAACTGAAGAAATAGCCGATAAAAGCTTCAATTCATTTTTATGTTCATCGGCACCTAAATTTCAGATACGAGAAAAAATGTAGTGTTTGCCGTTAACATTCATAATTTCTATATACTTCAGAGATTCAGCGTAAAACTTTCAGGAAAGTTTCTTTCAGGTCTGTTCTGCAGTTCCCCCGAAATTTTATGTCGATCCAAGGTGTTGTACGAGTTTTTGAGAAATATTCTACGTTGCTATTGGTTTGATTTTTTTTTTTTTTTTTTTTTTTGAGGAGTAATTTAATTATTGATTCTGACCTTTTGCTCAAAGGCCAAGGTCATCAAAGTTCAAGGTCAAAGGTCAAGGTCAAGGTCATTTAGTTGATTGTTACATTTTTACATACATATAAGGAATTTTTTATGGTTTTAAATGACCTTGACCTTCGACCTTGACCTACATTTCAAGGTCAAAGGTCAAACATGCCCATGCAGTTGGTCCCATGTCTCTAGGATAGACCCTTTGAAAAAAAGCTCATTAAATGTAAGCAGCGAAAACTTTCAGGGACATTAACTCATACAAGGGGCCGAAGTATCCTTTCGCACTACACAGATTGAAGAGTGTACTAAATGAGTCGAAGA
Source organism: Saccostrea echinata (assembly GCF_033153115.1). Classification (NCBI taxonomy): domain Eukaryota; kingdom Metazoa; phylum Mollusca; class Bivalvia; order Ostreida; family Ostreidae; genus Saccostrea; species Saccostrea echinata. The sequence continues at coordinate 22,553,199 of NW_026889805.1, read as the reverse complement.
CACTGATGAAGGTTTGGAATCTCTACGGTTTACGGTTTCGGAGGAGTAGCGATAACAAGGTTTTATTGCGAAAGGGGTGACAACTTTTGAATGGGTCAAGCTTGGGGGACAAGAATGAAATCCTTAAAATAGTTTTAGAAGGACATATTATAGATGCAAAGATATTCAGTATATGTATTCAGTATATGTTGAAAGACAAAAGAGATATAAAAAAAGCTAATTTTCTCATATTTTGAATGACCTTGACCTTTGACCTTCACAAAAATTTCAAGGTCAGAGGTCACAAAATCTAATGCAGTTGGTCCCATGTCTTTACGACTTATCGTTTAGAGAATTTTGTCATTATTCATAAACATCAAAAACTCTCAGGGGCAGTAATTTATTAAAGGGCTCGACAAATCGTTTCGCAATGAAAAGATTGAAAAGTCCTCTCGAGGAGTCGAAAACATTGGTGAAGGTTCTGTATCTCTACGGTTTATGGTTTCGAAGGAGTAGCGATAACAGGCTATTCTTGCGAAAGGGGCAATAACTTCGTAAGAGGTCATGGGTCAAACACGGGGGGTCGTTTTTCGAAATAACTTTTAATGTCCAGTATCATGAACTATAAAGTTTTTCGATAAGTCTTGCGGTTTCAAAAGTCCGGGAAGAAAAATAATAATAATAATAATAATAATAATAATAAACATAAGCATTTCAAGAGGTCTTTCCACAGAAAGGTGGAAAGACCTAATAATAAACATAAGCATTTCAAGAGGTCTTTCCACAGAAAGGTGGAAAGACCTAATAAAGCACTAGGAGACTAATTGTTCAGAGAACAATTAGAGGCCTTTCCACCTTTTTAAGTGTTTCCGTGTCATTTGGGTTGAAACAAAGAAGAAAAATGCAAAAAAAAAAAAAAAAAAAAAATTACTCCTCCAGCAGGGATCGAACCCAAAACCCTTGGCTTGAAAGGCAGGTGCGCTAACCATTAGGCCATGCATTCCGATGAAGATGGAGGTAGTAAATATATTGTTTAGGAATAAATAGGAATCTAAAAGCACGTGGCATTTTGTTTGTTATGGAATGTAGTAATCAGTATTAGATAGTTTTGAGAAACACGATTGGTGTATAATACGAATGCAGATTTTCGGTTTAAAAAAATTATTTGAGTTGGTGTATAATTTGAATGCATTGAGTTAATCATTTAGAGCCTATGATGCATTAGTACTGCAGTGCCGTGACTTTGTTTACAAATATATGAAAATATCGGATCGGGTTCGGATATGACTGAATATCCTGAAATACTAGGTAAGATTGAAATAAGCATCTCTGTGTGGACTGAATTAAATGTAAGTAGCATAAATTAAAATCTCAGATATGCATTTTAGATAGAAAAAGGTGTCAATGAGAGCGTGAAAATTTATTTGCTCTGAAAAATCGCTGTTTTCGACATTCATTCGATTAATATTAATTCTAAATAAAATTGAAATAAATTCCACATACTAAATAAATCAAGAATGCTTGGTATTAAAATATCATATCATATCAAGAGAATCGACTGCTATTCATAACAACTGAAGAAATAGCCGATAAAAGCTTCAATTCATTTTTATGTTCATCGGCACCTAAATTTCAGATACGAGAAAAAATGTAGTGTTTGCCGTTAACATTCATAATTTCTATATACTTCAGAGATTCAGCGTAAAACTTTCAGGAAAGTTTCTTTCAGGTCTGTTCTGCAGTTCCCCCGAAATTTTATGTCGATCCAAGGTGTTGTACGAGTTTTTGAGAAATATTCTACGTTGCTATTGGTTTGATTTTTTTTTTTTTTTTTTTTTTTGAGGAGTAATTTAATTATTGATTCTGACCTTTTGCTCAAAGGCCAAGGTCATCAAAGTTCAAGGTCAAAGGTCAAGGTCAAAGGTCAAGGTCAAGGTCATTTAGTTGATTGTTACATTTTTACATACATATAAGGAATTTTTTATGGTTTTAAATGACCTTGACCTTCGACCTTGACCTACATTTCAAGGTCAAAGGTCAAACATGCCCATGCAGTTGGTCCCATGTCTCTAGGATAGACCCTTTGAAAAAAAGCTCATTAAATGTAAGCAGCGAAAACTTTCAGGGACATTAACTCATACAAGGGGCCGAAGTATCCTTTCGCACTACACAGATTGAAGAGTGTACTAAATGAGTCGAAGACACTGATGAAGGTTTGGAATCTCTACGGTTTACGGTTTCGGAGGAGTAGCGATAACAAGGTTTTATTGCGAAAGGGGTGACAACTTTTGAATGGGTCAAGCTTGGGGGACAAGAATGAAATCCTTAAAATAGTTTTAGAAGGACATATTATAGATGCAAAGATATTCAGTATATGTTGAAAGACAAAAGAGATATAAAAAAAGCTAATTTTCTCATATTTTGAATGACCTTGACCTTTGACCTTCACAAAAATTTCAAGGTCAGAGGTCACAAAATCTAATGCAGTTGGTCCCATGTCTTTACGACTTATCGTTTAGAGAATTTTGTCATTATTCATAAACATCAAAAACTCTCAGGGGCAGTAATTTATTAAAGGGCTCGACAAATCGTTTCGCAATGAAAAGATTGAAAAGTCCTCTCGAGGAGTCGAAAACATTGGTGAAGGTTCTGTATCTCTACGGTTTATGGTTTCGAAGGAGTAGCGATAACAGGCTATTCTTGCGAAAGGGGCAATAACTTCGTAAGAGGTCATGGGTCAAACACGGGGGGTCGTTTTTCGAAATAACTTTTAATGTCCAGTATCATGAACTATAAAGTTTTTCGATAAGTCTTGCGGTTTCAAAAGTCCGGGAAGAAAAATAATAATAATAATAATAATAATAATAATAAACATAAGCATTTCAAGAGGTCTTTCCACAGAAAGGTGGAAAGACCTAATAATAAACATAAGCATTTCAAGAGGTCTTTCCACAGAAAGGTGGAAAGACCTAATAAAGCACTAGGAGACTAATTGTTCAGAGAACAATTAGAGGCCTTTCCACCTTTTTAAGTGTTTCCGTGTCATTTGGGTTGAAACAAAGAAGAAAAATGCAAAAAAAAAAAAAAAAAAAAAATTACTCCTCCAGCAGGGATCGAACCCAAAACCCTTGGCTTGAAAGGCAGGTGCGCTAACCATTAGGCCATGCATTCCGATGAAGATGGAGGTAGTAAATATATTGTTTAGGAATAAATAGGAATCTAAAAGCACGTGGCATTTTGTTTGTTATGGAATGTAGTAATCAGTATTAGATAGTTTTGAGAAACACGATTGGTGTATAATACGAATGCAGATTTTCGGTTTAAAAAAATTATTTGAGTTGGTGTATAATTTGAATGCATTGAGTTAATCATTTAGAGCCTATGATGCATTAGTACTGCAGTGCCGTGACTTTGTTTACAAATATATGAAAATATCGGATCGGGTTCGGATATGACTGAATATCCTGAAATACTAGGTAAGATTGAAATAAGCATCTCTGTGTGGACTGAATTAAATGTAAGTAGCATAAATTAAAATCTCAGATATGCATTTTAGATAGAAAAAGGTGTCAATGAGAGCGTGAAAATTTATTTGCTCTGAAAAATCGCTGTTTTCGACATTCATTCGATTAATATTAATTCTAAATAAAATTGAAATAAATTCCACATACTAAATAAATCAAGAATGCTTGGTATTAAAATATCATATCATATCAAGAGAATCGACTGCTATTCATAACAACTGAAGAAATAGCCGATAAAAGCTTCAATTCATTTTTATGTTCATCGGCACCTAAATTTCAGATACGAGAAAAAATGTAGTGTTTGCCGTTAACATTCATAATTTCTATATACTTCAGAGATTCAGCGTAAAACTTTCAGGAAAGTTTCTTTCAGGTCTGTTCTGCAGTTCCCCCGAAATTTTATGTCGATCCAAGGTGTTGTACGAGTTTTTGAGAAATATTCTACGTTGCTATTGGTTTGATTTTTTTTTTTTTTTTTTTTTTTTGAGGAGTAATTTAATTATTGATTCTGACCTTTTGCTCAAAGACCAAGGTCATCAAAGTTCAAGGTCAAAGGTCAAGGTCAAAGGTCAAGGTCAAGGTCATTTAGTTGATTGTTACATTTTTACATACATATAAGGAATTTTTTATGGTTTTAAATGACCTTGACCTTCGACCTTGACCTACATTTCAAGGTCAAAGGTCAAACATGCCCATGCAGTTGGTCCCATGTCTCTAGGATAGACCCTTTGAAAAAAAGCTCATTAAATGTAAGCAGCGAAAACTTTCAGGGACATTAACTCATACAAGGGGCCGAAGTATCCTTTCGCACTACACAGATTGAAGAGTGTACTAAATGAGTCGAAGACACTGATGAAGGTTTGGAATCTCTACGGTTTACGGTTTCGGAGGAGTAGCGATAACAAGGTTTTATTGCGAAAGGGGTGACAACTTTTGAATGGGTCAAGCTTGGGGGACAAGAATGAAATCCTTAAAATAGTTTTAGAAGGACATATTATAGATGCAAAGATATTCAGTATATGTTGAAAGACAAAAGAGATATAAAAAAAGCTAATTTTCTCATATTTTGAATGACCTTGACCTTTGACCTTCACAAAAATTTCAAGGTCAGAGGTCACAAAATCTAATGCAGTTGGTCCCATGTCTTTACGACTTATCGTTTAGAGAATTTTGTCATTATTCATAAACATCAAAAACTCTCAGGGGCAGTAATTTATTAAAGGGCTCGACAAATCGTTTCGCAATGAAAAGATTGAAAAGTCCTCTCGAGGAGTCGAAAACATTGGTGAAGGTTCTGTATCTCTACGGTTTATGGTTTCGAAGGAGTAGCGATAACAGGCTATTCTTGCGAAAGGGGCAATAACTTCGTAAGAGGTCATGGGTCAAACACGGGGGGTCGTTTTTCGAAATAACTTTTAATGTCCAGTATCATGAACTATAAAGTTTTTCGATAAGTCTTGCGGTTTCAAAAGTCCGGGAAGAAAAATAATAATAATAATAATAATAATAACTAGGAGACTAATTGTTCAGAGAACAATTAGAGGCCTTTCCACCTTTTTAAGTGTTTCCGTGTCATTTGGGTTGAAAAAAAGGAGAAAAAATGAAAAAAAAAAAAAAAAAAAAAAAAAAAATGCTCCTCCAGCTGGGCTCGAACTCAAAACCCTTGGGTTGAAAGGCAGGTGCGCTAACCATTCGGCCACGCATTCCGATAACATACGTAAGTTAATTGTTTAAGACTATAGAAGAAATGCAAGCGTATTTTTGGAATCGGTAGGGGAAGAAAGAAGTTCCGTAAAAGGAAATAGTTCCTGAACTTGCAAGCAGTATATAAAATAACAAGGGACGGGCTGCGTGAGAAAACGTTAACACTGTTCCCTAATGAAAATGTATCAATGGACTGTAAGCCCGATTCATCGATATTGTGAGCATGCTGAATTTTTTGTAAATAGCTTCGTTGTAAGCTTAAAAGATCGGGTTCGGATTTTAACATTTCTGACTGAATATCCTGAAATAAATATGAAACATTTAAATAAGCATTTCCTTGGGTTAATTTAAATATGTGTAGCCCAAATTTAATTCCCAACATGCATTTTTAGAAGGGAAACACGACAATGAAAGCGAGAATTGTTTTTAATATACCGAAAATCGCTATTTCTGGAAACTGATTAATTCTAAATAAAAATCAAATAAATTCCAAATGTAAAAGAAAGAGAGAATGCTTGGTATTAAAATGTCGTATCATATCAGGAGAATTAAATGCTACTAAAGACATCTGAAGAAATAGCCGATAAAAGGTTTAGATCATTTCTTCGTTCACCTGCACTTAAATTTCAAACACAACAGAACTTGTAGTTTTTGCCGTGAAACTTCATGACTTCTATAAACTTATAAGACTCACCGTAAAACTCTCCAGAAAGTTTCTCTGAGGTCTATACTACATTTGTACCAAATCTGGTGTCGATCCGAGGTCTGGTTTGAATTCTAGAGTAATATGCTACATTGTTGTTGATGTGATTTTTTTTTTTTTTTTTTTTTTAAGAAGGGGGGGGGGAATTATTTATTTTATGCCTCTTTTAAACTACGAATTGTAACTACTTCCACATCCTTAAGCCTTATTGTGACCTTTGAGTCAAGGTCAAAGGTCAAGGTCAAAGGTCAAGGTCATTAAAAAAAAAAAAAAAAAAAAAAAAAAAAAAAAAACCAAGAAATCTTTACTTTCTGTATTTTTACCTGATACTGGAGCTGGATGCATGTCCTAAGTTTTCTATTTGACCCAGTGTCAAGGTCAAAGGTCAAGGTCAAAGTTCAAGGTCATTTGGTGAATTGCTATATTTTACACATATATAAGGGATTTAACCTTGACCTTTGACCTTGACCTATATTTCAAGGTCAAAGGTCAAATATGCCGATGCAGTTGGTCCCATGTCTCTAGGATACACCATTTTTAAAATAAGTTCATTAAATGTAAGTAGCGTAAACTTTCAGGGGCAGTAACTCATACAAGGGACCAAAGAATGCCTTCGCAATGATAGAATGAAGAGAGTACTAAATGAGTCGAAGACACTGATGAAGGTTTGGAATCTCTACGGTTTACGGTTTCGGAGGAGTAGCGATAACAAGGTTTTGTTGCAAAAGGGGTGACAACTTTTGAATGGGTCAAGCTCGGGGGACAAGAATGAAATCTTTGAAATAGTTTTAGAAGGACATATTATAGATGGAAAGATATTCAGTATATGTTGAAAGACAAAAGAGATATTAAAAAAGCTAATTTTCTCATATTTTGAATGACCTTGACCTTTGACCTTCACAAAAATTTCAAGGTCAGAGGTCACAAAATCTAATGCAGTTGGTCCCATGTCTTTACGACTTATCGTTTAGAGAATTTTGTCATTATTCGTAAACATCAAAAACTCTCAGGGGCAGTAATTTATAAAAGGGCTCGACAAATCGTTTCGCAATGAAAAGATTGAAAAGTCCTCTCGAGTAGTCGAAAACATTGGTGAAGGTTCTGTATCTCTACGGTTTATGGTTTCGAAGGAGTAGCGATAACAGGCTATTCTTGCGAAGGGGGCAATAACTTCGTAATAGGTCATGGGTCAAACACGGGGGGTCGTTTTTCGAAATAACTTTTAATGTCCAGTATCATGAACTATAAAGTTTCTCGATAAGTCTTGCGGTTTCAAAAGTCCGGGAAGAAAAAGAATAATAATAATAACTAGTAGACTAATTGTTCTCGAACAATTAGAGGTCTTTCCACCTTCTTGAAATTTCATATATTTTCCATATTTAACTCTCTACTATTTATTTTTATACAAGAGAAACCAGAAATGGCTTGAAAGATGGAAAAAATGAAAATTTTAAAAATTTTGAGATGACCTTGACCTTTGACCTTGAACAAATATTCAAGGTCAAAGGTCAAGGGTCACATTGCACTTGACCCCATGCCTCTACGACTTTTAGTTTTAAAGTTATAAGGTTTAATAGTAAGCACAAAGACGTTAAAGGGCGATAACTCATATAAGGGGTCATCAGATACTTTCGCACTGAATAGATTGAAGTTGTGTCTAAAGACCCTGAAGACATTAGTGAAGGTTTTGTGTCTCTACGGTTTATGGTTCTGGAGGAGTAGCGATAACAAGGTTTTCAGGAAAAGGGGCAATACTTTTTAAAGGGGTAAATCTTAGGGGACAAGTATGAAATCTTTGAAATGGTTTTAAGAGGACATATTAATGATGCAAAGATATTTAGTATATGTTGAAAGACAAAAGAGATATAAAAAGAGCTTAATTTCTCATATTTTGAATGACCTTGACCTTTGACCTTTGTATATATTTTAAGGTCAAAGGTCAATGAATCTTATCCAGTTGGTTTCATGTCTCTACGACTTATCGTTTTGAAAAAAAAATATTATTCGTAAACTTCAAAAAGTTTCAGGGGCAATAACTCATAAAAGGGGTCCACAAATACTTTCGCAATGAAAAGATTGAAGAGTCCCCTCAATTAGTCGAAGACATTGGTGAAGGTTTCGTAGCTCTACGATTTATGGTTTCGAAGGAGTAGCGATAACAAGCTTTTATTGCGAAAGGGGTAATAACTCTTGGAGGGGTCAAAGTTCATATACGCAGGGTCAACTGTAAAAATCTTTTAAAGAGTACATTCTTATAGACTATAAATCTTTTCGATAGATCTTGAAACATAGAATCACATCAGGGGGTGGAAAAATAATAATAATAATAATAATAATAATAATAATAATAAACAGAAGAATATCAATAGGTCTTTCCACAGAAAGGTGGAAAGACCTAACTAGTAGACTAATTGTTCTCGAACAATTAGAGGTCTTTCCACCTTCTTTAAATTTCATATATTTTTCATATTTTACTCTCTGAAATTAATTTTTATAGAAAAAGAATCCATAAATGGCTTGAAAGATAGAAAAGATGAAAATTTTAAAATTTTGAAATAACCTTGACCTTTGACCTTGAACAAATATTCAAGGTCAAAGGTCAAGGGTCACATTGCACTTGACCCTATGCTTCTATGACTTTTAGTTTTAAAGTTATTAGGTTTAATAGTAAGCGCAAAGACGTTAAAGGGCTATAACTCATATAAGGGGTCATCGGATACTTTCGCACTGAATAGACTGAAGTTGTGTCTAAAGATCCTGAAGACGTTGGTGAAGGTTTTGTGTCTCTACGGTTTACGGTTTAGGAGGAGTAGCGATAACAAGGTTTTCAGTAAAAGGGGCAATAACTTTTAAAGGGGTAAATCTTAGGGGACAAGTATGAAATCTTTGAAATAGTTTTAAGAGGACATACTAATGATGCAAAGATATTTAGTATACGTTGAAAGACAAAAGAGATATAAAAAGAGCTTAATTTCTCATATTTTGAATGACCTTGACCTTTGACCTTGACATAAATTTCAAGGACTGAGGTCAAAAAATCTAATACAGTTGGTTTCATGTCTCTACGACTTATCGTTTTGAAAAAATTTTTATTTTTTGTAAACTTCAAAAAGTTTCAGGGGCAATAACTCATAAAAGGGGTCCACGAATACTTTCGCAATGAAAAGATTGAAGAGTCCCCTCAATTAGTCGAAGACATTGGTGAAGGTTCTGTACCTCTACGGTTTACGGTTTCGAAGGAGTAGCGATAACAAGCTTTTATTGCCAAAGGGGTAATAACTCTTGGAGGGGTCAAAGTTCAAATACGCAGGGTCAACTGTAAAAATCTTTTAAAGAGTACATTCTTATAGACTATAAATCTTTTCGATAGATCTTGAAACATAGAATCACATCAGGGGGTGGAAAAATAATAATAATAATAATAATAATAATAATAATAATAAACAGAAGAATATCAATAGGTCTTTCCACAGAAAGGTGGAAAGACCTAATAATAAACATAAGCATTTCAAGAGGTCTTTCCACAGAAAGGTGGAAAGACCTAATAATAAACATAAGCATTTCAAGAGGTCTTTCCACAGAAAGGTGGAAAGACCTAATAAAGCACTAGGAGACTAATTGTTCAGAGAACAATTAGAGGCCTTTCCACCTTTTTAAGTGTTTCCGTGTCATTTGGGTTGAAACAAAGAAGAAAAATGCAAAAAAAAAAAAAAAAAAAAAATTACTCCTCCAGCAGGGATCGAACCCAAAACCCTTGGCTTGAAAGGCAGGTGCGCTAACCATTAGGCCATGCATTCCGATGAAGATGGAGGTAGTAAATATATTGTTTAGGAATAAATAGGAATCTAAAAGCACGTGGCATTTTGTTTGTTATGGAATGTAGTAATCAGTATTAGATAGTTTTGAGAAACACGATTGGTGTATAATACGAATGCAGATTTTCGGTTTAAAAAAATTATTTGAGTTGGTGTATAATTTGAATGCATTGAGTTAATCATTTAGAGCCTATGATGCATTAGTACTGCAGTGCCGTGACTTTGTTTACAAATATATGAAAATATCGGATCGGGTTCGGATATGACTGAATATCCTGAAATACTAGGTAAGATTGAAATAAGCATCTCTGTGTGGACTGAATTAAATGTAAGTAGCATAAATTAAAATCTCAGATATGCATTTTAGATAGAAAAAGGTGTCAATGAGAGCGTGAAAATTTATTTGCTCTGAAAAATCGCTGTTTTCGACATTCATTCGATTAATATTAATTCTAAATAAAATTGAAATAAATTCCACATACTAAATAAATCAAGAATGCTTGGTATTAAAATATCATATCATATCAAGAGAATCGACTGCTATTCATAACAACTGAAGAAATAGCCGATAAAAGCTTCAATTCATTTTTATGTTCATCGGCACCTAAATTTCAGATACGAGAAAAAATGTAGTGTTTGCCGTTAACATTCATAATTTCTATATACTTCAGAGATTCAGCGTAAAACTTTCAGGAAAGTTTCTTTCAGGTCTGTTCTGCAGTTCCCCCGAAATTTTATGTCGATCCAAGGTGTTGTACGAGTTTTTGAGAAATATTCTACGTTGCTATTGGTTTGATTTTTTTTTTTTTTTTTTTTTTTGAGGAGTAATTTAATTATTGATTCTGACCTTTTGCTCAAAGGCCAAGGTCATCAAAGTTCAAGGTCAAAGGTCAAGGTCAAAGGTCAAGGTCAAGGTCATTTAGTTGATTGTTACATTTTTACATACATATAAGGAATTTTTTATGGTTTTAAATGACCTTGACCTTCGACCTTGACCTACATTTCAAGGTCAAAGGTCAAACATGCCCATGCAGTTGGTCCCATGTCTCTAGGATAGACCCTTTGAAAAAAAGCTCATTAAATGTAAGCAGCGAAAACTTTCAGGGACATTAACTCATACAAGGGGCCGAAGTATCCTTTCGCACTACACAGATTGAAGAGTGTACTAAATGAGTCGAAGACACTGATGAAGGTTTGGAATCTCTACGGTTTACGGTTTCGGAGGAGTAGCGATAACAAGGTTTTATTGCGAAAGGGGTGACAACTTTTGAATGGGTCAAGCTTGGGGGACAAGAATGAAATCCTTAAAATAGTTTTAGAAGGACATATTATAGATGCAAAGATATTCAGTATATGTTGAAAGACAAAAGAGATATAAAAAAAGCTAATTTTCTCATATTTTGAATGACCTTGACCTTTGACCTTCACAAAAATTTCAAGGTCAGAGGTCACAAAATCTAATGCAGTTGGTCCCATGTCTTTACGACTTATCGTTTAGAGAATTTTGTCATTATTCATAAACATCAAAAACTCTCAGGGGCAGTAATTTATTAAAGGGCTCGACAAATCGTTTCGCAATGAAAAGATTGAAAAGTCCTCTCGAGGAGTCGAAAACATTGGTGAAGGTTCTGTATCTCTACGGTTTATGGTTTCGAAGGAGTAGCGATAACAGGCTATTCTTGCGAAAGGGGCAATAACTTCGTAAGAGGTCATGGGTCAAACACGGGGGGTCGTTTTTCGAAATAACTTTTAATGTCCAGTATCATGAACTATAAAGTTTTTCGATAAGTCTTGCGGTTTCAAAAGTCCGGGAAGAAAAATAATAATAATAATAATAATAATAATAATAAACATAAGCATTTCAAGAGGTCTTTCCACAGAAAGGTGGAAAGACCTAATAATAAACATAAGCATTTCAAGAGGTCTTTCCACAGAAAGGTGGAAAGACCTAATAAAGCACTAGGAGACTAATTGTTCAGAGAACAATTAGAGGCCTTTCCACCTTTTTAAGTGTTTCCGTGTCATTTGGGTTGAAACAAAGAAGAAAAATGCAAAAAAAAAAAAAAAAAAAAAATTACTCCTCCAGCAGGGATCGAACCCAAAACCCTTGGCTTGAAAGGCAGGTGCGCTAACCATTAGGCCATGCATTCCGATGAAGATGGAGGTAGTAAATATATTGTTTAGGAATAAATAGGAATCTAAAAGCACGTGGCATTTTGTTTGTTATGGAATGTAGTAATCAGTATTAGATAGTTTTGAGAAACACGATTGGTGTATAATACGAATGCAGATTTTCGGTTTAAAAAAATTATTTGAGTTGGTGTATAATTTGAATGCATTGAGTTAATCATTTAGAGCCTATGATGCATTAGTACTGCAGTGCCGTGACTTTGTTTACAAATATATGAAAATATCGGATCGGGTTCGGATATGACTGAATATCCTGAAATACTAGGTAAGATTGAAATAAGCATCTCTGTGTGGACTGAATTAAATGTAAGTAGCATAAATTAAAATCTCAGATATGCATTTTAGATAGAAAAAGGTGTCAATGAGAGCGTGAAAATTTATTTGCTCTGAAAAATCGCTGTTTTCGACATTCATTCGATTAATATTAATTCTAAATAAAATTGAAATAAATTCCACATACTAAATAAATCAAGAATGCTTGGTATTAAAATATCATATCATATCAAGAGAATCGACTGCTATTCATAACAACTGAAGAAATAGCCGATAAAAGCTTCAATTCATTTTTATGTTCATCGGCACCTAAATTTCAGATACGAGAAAAAATGTAGTGTTTGCCGTTAACATTCATAATTTCTATATACTTCAGAGATTCAGCGTAAAACTTTCAGGAAAGTTTCTTTCAGGTCTGTTCTGCAGTTCCCCCGAAATTTTATGTCGATCCAAGGTGTTGTACGAGTTTTTGAGAAATATTCTACGTTGCTATTGGTTTGATTTTTTTTTTTTTTTTTTTTTTTGAGGAGTAATTTAATTATTGATTCTGACCTTTTGCTCAAAGGCCAAGGTCATCAAAGTTCAAGGTCAAAGGTCAAGGTCAAAGGTCAAGGTCAAGGTCATTTAGTTGATTGTTACATTTTTACATACATATAAGGAATTTTTTATGGTTTTAAATGACCTTGACCTTCGACCTTGACCTACATTTCAAGGTCAAAGGTCAAACATGCCCATGCAGTTGGTCCCATGTCTCTAGGATAGACCCTTTGAAAAAAAGCTCATTAAATGTAAGCAGCGAAAACTTTCAGGGACATTAACTCATACAAGGGGCCGAAGTATCCTTTCGCACTACACAGATTGAAGAGTGTACTAAATGAGTCGAAGACACTGATGAAGGTTTGGAATCTCTACGGTTTACGGTTTCGGAGGAGTAGCGATAACAAGGTTTTATTGCGAAAGGGGTGACAACTTTTGAATGGGTCAAGCTTGGGGGACAAGAATGAAATCCTTAAAATAGTTTTAGAAGGACATATTATAGATGCAAAGATATTCAGTATATGTTGAAAGACAAAAGAGATATAAAAAAAGCTAATTTTCTCATATTTTGAATGACCTTGACCTTTGACCTTCACAAAAATTTCAAGGTCAGAGGTCACAAAATCTAATGCAGTTGGTCCCATGTCTTTACGACTTATCGTTTAGAGAATTTTGTCATTATTCATAAACATCAAAAACTCTCAGGGGCAGTAATTTATTAAAGGGCTCGACAAATCGTTTCGCAATGAAAAGATTGAAAAGTCCTCTCGAGGAGTCGAAAACATTGGTGAAGGTTCTGTATCTCTACGGTTTATGGTTTCGAAGGAGTAGCGATAACAGGCTATTCTTGCGAAAGGGGCAATAACTTCGTAAGAGGTCATGGGTCAAACACGGGGGGTCGTTTTTCGAAATAACTTTTAATGTCCAGTATCATGAACTATAAAGTTTTTCGATAAGTCTTGCGGTTTCAAAAGTCCGGGAAGAAAAATAATAATAATAATAATAATAATAATAATAAACATAAGCATTTCAAGAGGTCTTTCCACAGAAAGGTGGAAAGACCTAATAATAAACATAAGCATTTCAAGAGGTCTTTCCACAGAAAGGTGGAAAGACCTAATAAAGCACTAGGAGACTAATTGTTCAGAGAACAATTAGAGGCCTTTCCACCTTTTTAAGTGTTTCCGTGTCATTTGGGTTGAAACAAAGAAGAAAAATGCAAAAAAAAAAAAAAAAAAAAAATTACTCCTCCAGCAGGGATCGAACCCAAAACCCTTGGCTTGAAAGGCAGGTGCGCTAACCATTAGGCCATGCATTCCGATGAAGATGGAGGTAGTAAATATATTGTTTAGGAATAAATAGGAATCTAAAAGCACGTGGCATTTTGTTTGTTATGGAATGTAGTAATCAGTATTAGATAGTTTTGAGAAACACGATTGGTGTATAATACGAATGCAGATTTTCGGTTTAAAAAAATTATTTGAGTTGGTGTATAATTTGAATGCATTGAGTTAATCATTTAGAGCCTATGATGCATTAGTACTGCAGTGCCGTGACTTTGTTTACAAATATATGAAAATATCGGATCGGGTTCGGATATGACTGAATATCCTGAAATACTAGGTAAGATTGAAATAAGCATCTCTGTGTGGACTGAATTAAATGTAAGTAGCATAAATTAAAATCTCAGATATGCATTTTAGATAGAAAAAGGTGTCAATGAGAGCGTGAAAATTTATTTGCTCTGAAAAATCGCTGTTTTCGACATTCATTCGATTAATATTAATTCTAAATAAAATTGAAATAAATTCCACATACTAAATAAATCAAGAATGCTTGGTATTAAAATATCATATCATATCAAGAGAATCGACTGCTATTCATAACAACTGAAGAAATAGCCGATAAAAGCTTCAATTCATTTTTATGTTCATCGGCACCTAAATTTCAGATACGAGAAAAAATGTAGTGTTTGCCGTTAACATTCATAATTTCTATATACTTCAGAGATTCAGCGTAAAACTTTCAGGAAAGTTTCTTTCAGGTCTGTTCTGCAGTTCCCCCGAAATTTTATGTCGATCCAAGGTGTTGTACGAGTTTTTGAGAAATATTCTACGTTGCTATTGGTTTGATTTTTTTTTTTTTTTTTTTTTTTGAGGAGTAATTTAATTATTGATTCTGACCTTTTGCTCAAAGGCCAAGGTCATCAAAGTTCAAGGTCAAAGGTCAAGGTCAAAGGTCAAGGTCAAGGTCATTTAGTTGATTGTTACATTTTTACATACATATAAGGAATTTTTTATGGTTTTAAATGACCTTGACCTTCGACCTTGACCTACATTTCAAGGTCAAAGGTCAAACATGCCCATGCAGTTGGTCCCATGTCTCTAGGATAGACCCTTTGAAAAAAAGCTCATTAAATGTAAGCAGCGAAAACTTTCAGGGACATTAACTCATACAAGGGGCCGAAGTATCCTTTCGCACTACACAGATTGAAGAGTGTACTAAATGAGTCGAAGACACTGATGAAGGTTTGGAATCTCTACGGTTTACGGTTTCGGAGGAGTAGCGATAACAAGGTTTTATTGCGAAAGGGGTGACAACTTTTGAATGGGTCAAGCTTGGGGGACAAGAATGAAATCCTTAAAATAGTTTTAGAAGGACATATTATAGATGCAAAGATATTCAGTATATGTTGAAAGACAAAAGAGATATAAAAAAAGCTAATTTTCTCATATTTTGAATGACCTTGACCTTTGACCTTCACAAAAATTTCAAGGTCAGAGGTCACAAAATCTAATGCAGTTGGTCCCATGTCTTTACGACTTATCGTTTAGAGAATTTTGTCATTATTCATAAACATCAAAAACTCTCAGGGGCAGTAATTTATTAAAGGGCTCGACAAATCGTTTCGCAATGAAAAGATTGAAAAGTCCTCTCGAGGAGTCGAAAACATTGGTGAAGGTTCTGTATCTCTACGGTTTATGGTTTCGAAGGAGTAGCGATAACAGGCTATTCTTGCGAAAGGGGCAATAACTTCGTAAGAGGTCATGGGTCAAACACGGGGGGTCGTTTTTCGAAATAACTTTTAATGTCCAGTATCATGAACTATAAAGTTTTTCGATAAGTCTTGCGGTTTCAAAAGTCCGGGAAGAAAAATAATAATAATAATAATAATAATAATAATAAACATAAGCATTTCAAGAGGTCTTTCCACAGAAAGGTGGAAAGACCTAATAATAAACATAAGCATTTCAAGAGGTCTTTCCACAGAAAGGTGGAAAGACCTAATAAAGCACTAGGAGACTAATTGTTCAGAGAACAATTAGAGGCCTTTCCACCTTTTTAAGTGTTTCCGTGTCATTTGGGTTGAAACAAAGAAGAAAAATGCAAAAAAAAAAAAAAAAAAAAAATTACTCCTCCAGCAGGGATCGAACCCAAAACCCTTGGCTTGAAAGGCAGGTGCGCTAACCATTAGGCCATGCATTCCGATGAAGATGGAGGTAGTAAATATATTGTTTAGGAATAAATAGGAATCTAAAAGCACGTGGCATTTTGTTTGTTATGGAATGTAGTAATCAGTATTAGATAGTTTTGAGAAACACGATTGGTGTATAATACGAATGCAGATTTTCGGTTTAAAAAAATTATTTGAGTTGGTGTATAATTTGAATGCATTGAGTTAATCATTTAGAGCCTATGATGCATTAGTACTGCAGTGCCGTGACTTTGTTTACAAATATATGAAAATATCGGATCGGGTTCGGATATGACTGAATATCCTGAAATACTAGGTAAGATTGAAATAAGCATCTCTGTGTGGACTGAATTAAATGTAAGTAGCATAAATTAAAATCTCAGATATGCATTTTAGATAGAAAAAGGTGTCAATGAGAGCGTGAAAATTTATTTGCTCTGAAAAATCGCTGTTTTCGACATTCATTCGATTAATATTAATTCTAAATAAAATTGAAATAAATTCCACATACTAAATAAATCAAGAATGCTTGGTATTAAAATATCATATCATATCAAGAGAATCGACTGCTATTCATAACAACTGAAGAAATAGCCGATAAAAGCTTCAATTCATTTTTATGTTCATCGGCACCTAAATTTCAGATACGAGAAAAAATGTAGTGTTTGCCGTTAACATTCATAATTTCTATATACTTCAGAGATTCAGCGTAAAACTTTCAGGAAAGTTTCTTTCAGGTCTGTTCTGCAGTTCCCCCGAAATTTTATGTCGATCCAAGGTGTTGTACGAGTTTTTGAGAAATATTCTACGTTGCTATTGGTTTGATTTTTTTTTTTTTTTTTTTTTTTGAGGAGTAATTTAATTATTGATTCTGACCTTTTGCTCAAAGGCCAAGGTCATCAAAGTTCAAGGTCAAAGGTCAAGGTCAAAGGTCAAGGTCAAGGTCATTTAGTTGATTGTTACATTTTTACATACATATAAGGAATTTTTTATGGTTTTAAATGACCTTGACCTTCGACCTTGACCTACATTTCAAGGTCAAAGGTCAAACATGCCCATGCAGTTGGTCCCATGTCTCTAGGATAGACCCTTTGAAAAAAAGCTCATTAAATGTAAGCAGCGAAAACTTTCAGGGACATTAACTCATACAAGGGGCCGAAGTATCCTTTCGCACTACACAGATTGAAGAGTGTACTAAATGAGTCGAAGACACTGATGAAGGTTTGGAATCTCTACGGTTTACGGTTTCGGAGGAGTAGCGATAACAAGGTTTTATTGCGAAAGGGGTGACAACTTTTGAATGGGTCAAGCTTGGGGGACAAGAATGAAATCCTTAAAATAGTTTTAGAAGGACATATTATAGATGCAAAGATATTCAGTATATGTTGAAAGACAAAAGAGATATAAAAAAAGCTAATTTTCTCATATTTTGAATGACCTTGACCTTTGACCTTCACAAAAATTTCAAGGTCAGAGGTCACAAAATCTAATGCAGTTGGTCCCATGTCTTTACGACTTATCGTTTAGAGAATTTTGTCATTATTCATAAACATCAAAAACTCTCAGGGGCAGTAATTTATTAAAGGGCTCGACAAATCGTTTCGCAATGAAAAGATTGAAAAGTCCTCTCGAGGAGTCGAAAACATTGGTGAAGGTTCTGTATCTCTACGGTTTATGGTTTCGAAGGAGTAGCGATAACAGGCTATTCTTGCGAAAGGGGCAATAACTTCGTAAGAGGTCATGGGTCAAACACGGGGGGTCGTTTTTCGAAATAACTTTTAATGTCCAGTATCATGAACTATAAAGTTTTTCGATAAGTCTTGCGGTTTCAAAAGTCCGGGAAGAAAAATAATAATAATAATAATAATAATAATAATAAACATAAGCATTTCAAGAGGTCTTTCCACAGAAAGGTGGAAAGACCTAATAATAAACATAAGCATTTCAAGAGGTCTTTCCACAGAAAGGTGGAAAGACCTAATAAAGCACTAGGAGACTAATTGTTCAGAGAACAATTAGAGGCCTTTCCACCTTTTTAAGTGTTTCCGTGTCATTTGGGTTGAAACAAAGAAGAAAAATGCAAAAAAAAAAAAAAAAAAAAAATTACTCCTCCAGCAGGGATCGAACCCAAAACCCTTGGCTTGAAAGGCAGGTGCGCTAACCATTAGGCCATGCATTCCGATGAAGATGGAGGTAGTAAATATATTGTTTAGGAATAAATAGGAATCTAAAAGCACGTGGCATTTTGTTTGTTATGGAATGTAGTAATCAGTATTAGATAGTTTTGAGAAACACGATTGGTGTATAATACGAATGCAGATTTTCGGTTTAAAAAAATTATTTGAGTTGGTGTATAATTTGAATGCATTGAGTTAATCATTTAGAGCCTATGATGCATTAGTACTGCAGTGCCGTGACTTTGTTTACAAATATATGAAAATATCGGATCGGGTTCGGATATGACTGAATATCCTGAAATACTAGGTAAGATTGAAATAAGCATCTCTGTGTGGACTGAATTAAATGTAAGTAGCATAAATTAAAATCTCAGATATGCATTTTAGATAGAAAAAGGTGTCAATGAGAGCGTGAAAATTTATTTGCTCTGAAAAATCGCTGTTTTCGACATTCATTCGATTAATATTAATTCTAAATAAAATTGAAATAAATTCCACATACTAAATAAATCAAGAATGCTTGGTATTAAAATATCATATCATATCAAGAGAATCGACTGCTATTCATAACAACTGAAGAAATAGCCGATAAAAGCTTCAATTCATTTTTATGTTCATCGGCACCTAAATTTCAGATACGAGAAAAAATGTAGTGTTTGCCGTTAACATTCATAATTTCTATATACTTCAGAGATTCAGCGTAAAACTTTCAGGAAAGTTTCTTTCAGGTCTGTTCTGCAGTTCCCCCGAAATTTTATGTCGATCCAAGGTGTTGTACGAGTTTTTGAGAAATATTCTACGTTGCTATTGGTTTGATTTTTTTTTTTTTTTTTTTTTTTGAGGAGTAATTTAATTATTGATTCTGACCTTTTGCTCAAAGGCCAAGGTCATCAAAGTTCAAGGTCAAAGGTCAAGGTCAAAGGTCAAGGTCAAGGTCATTTAGTTGATTGTTACATTTTTACATACATATAAGGAATTTTTTATGGTTTTAAATGACCTTGACCTTCGACCTTGACCTACATTTCAAGGTCAAAGGTCAAACATGCCCATGCAGTTGGTCCCATGTCTCTAGGATAGACCCTTTGAAAAAAAGCTCATTAAATGTAAGCAGCGAAAACTTTCAGGGACATTAACTCATACAAGGGGCCGAAGTATCCTTTCGCACTACACAGATTGAAGAGTGTACTAAATGAGTCGAAGACACTGATGAAGGTTTGGAATCTCTACGGTTTACGGTTTCGGAGGAGTAGCGATAACAAGGTTTTATTGCGAAAGGGGTGACAACTTTTGAATGGGTCAAGCTTGGGGGACAAGAATGAAATCCTTAAAATAGTTTTAGAAGGACATATTATAGATGCAAAGATATTCAGTATATGTTGAAAGACAAAAGAGATATAAAAAAAGCTAATTTTCTCATATTTTGAATGACCTTGACCTTTGACCTTCACAAAAATTTCAAGGTCAGAGGTCACAAAATCTAATGCAGTTGGTCCCATGTCTTTACGACTTATCGTTTAGAGAATTTTGTCATTATTCATAAACATCAAAAACTCTCAGGGGCAGTAATTTATTAAAGGGCTCGACAAATCGTTTCGCAATGAAAAGATTGAAAAGTCCTCTCGAGGAGTCGAAAACATTGGTGAAGGTTCTGTATCTCTACGGTTTATGGTTTCGAAGGAGTAGCGATAACAGGCTATTCTTGCGAAAGGGGCAATAACTTCGTAAGAGGTCATGGGTCAAACACGGGGGGTCGTTTTTCGAAATAACTTTTAATGTCCAGTATCATGAACTATAAAGTTTTTCGATAAGTCTTGCGGTTTCAAAAGTCCGGGAAGAAAAATAATAATAATAATAATAATAATAATAATAAACATAAGCATTTCAAGAGGTCTTTCCACAGAAAGGTGGAAAGACCTAATAAACATAAGCATTTCAAGAGGTCTTTCCACAGAAAGGTGGAAAGACCTAATAAAGCACTAGGAGACTAATTGTTCAGAGAACAATTAGAGGCCTTTCCACCTTTCTAAGTGTTTCCGTGTCATTTGGGTTGAAAAAAAGAAGAAAAATGCAAAAAAAAAAAAAAAAATGGACCTCCAGCTGGGCTCGAACTCAAAACCCTTGGGCTGAAAGGCAGGTGCGCTAACCATTCGGCCACGCATTCCGATAACATACGTAAGTTAATTGTTTAAGACTATAGAAGAAATGCAAGCGTATTTTTAGAATCGGTAGGGGAAGAAAGAAGTTCCGTAAAAGGAAATAGTTCCTGAACTTGCAAGCAGTATATAAAATAACAAGGGACGGGCTGCGTGAGAAAACGTTAACACTGTTCCCTAATGAAAATGTATTAATGGACTGTAGCCTGATTCATCGATGTTGTGAGCATGCTGATTTTTTTGTAAATAGCTTCGTTGTAAGCTTAAAAGATCGGGTTCGGATTTTAACATTTCTGACTGAATATCCTGAAATAAATATGAAACATTTAAATAAGCATTTCTTTGGGTTTAATTAAATATGTGTGGCCCAAATTTAATTCCCAACATGCATTTTTAGAAGGGAAACACGACAATGAAAGCGAGAATTGTTTTTAATATACCGAAAATCGCTATTTCTGGAAACTGATTAATTCTAAATAAAAATCAAATAAATTCCAAATGTAAAAGAAAGAGAGAATGCTTGGTATTAAAATGTCGTATCATATCAGGAGAATTAAATGCTACTAACGTCATCTGAAGAAATAGCCGATAAAAGGTTTAGATCATTTCTTCGTTCACCTGTACTTAAATTTCAAACACAACAAAACTTGTAGTTTTTGCCGTGAAACTTCATGACTTCTATAAACTTACAAGACTCACCGTAAAACTCTCCAGAAAGTTTCTCTGAGGTCTGTACTACATTTGTACCAAATTTGGTGTCGATCCGAGGTCTGGTTTGAATTCTAGAGTAATATTCTACATTGTTGTTGATGTGATTTTTTTTTTTTTTTTAAAGAAGGTGGGGGGGGGGGGGTGAATGATTTATTTTATGCCTCTTTTAAACTAAGAATTGTAACTACTTCCACATCCTTAAGCCTTATTGTGACCTTTGAGTCAAGGTCAAAGGTCAAGGTCAAAGGTCATTCAAAAAAAAGAAAAGAAAAGAAATCTTTACTTTCTGTATTTTTACCTGATACTGGAGCTGGATGCATGTCCTAACTTTTCTATTTGACCCAATGTCAAGGTCAAAGGTCAAAGTTCAAGGTCATTTGGTGAATTGCTATATTTTACACGTATATAAGGAATTTCTTATGTTTTTAAATGACCTTGACCTTTGACCTTGACCTATATTTCAAGGTCAAAGGTCAAATATGCCGATGCAGTTGGTCCCATGTCTCTAGGATACACCGTTTTAAAAATAAGGTCATTAAATGTAAGTAGCATAAACTTTCAGGGGCAGTAACTGATACAAGGGACCAAAGACTGCTTACGCAATGATAGAATGAAGAGAGTACTAAATGAGTCGAAGACACTGATGAAGGTTTGGAATCTCTACGGTTTACGGTTTCGGAGGAGTAGCGATAACAAGGTTTTGTTGCAAAAGGGGTGACAACTTTTGAATGGGTCAAGCTCGGGGGACAAGAATGAAATCTTTGAAATAGTTTTAGAAGGACATATTACAGATGCAAAGATATTCAGTATATGTTGAAAGACAAAAGAGATATTAAAAAAGCTAATTTTCTCATGTTTTGAATGACCTTGACCTTTGACCTTCACAAAAATTTCAAGGTCAGAGGTCACAAAATCTAATGCAGTTGGTCCCATGTCTTTACGACTTATCGTTTAGAGAATTTTGTCATTATTCGTAAACATCAAAAACTCTCAGGGGCAGTAATTTATTAAAGGGCTCGACAAATCTTTTCGCAATGAAAAGATTGAAAAGTCCTCTCGAGTAGTCGAAAACATTGGTGAAGGTTCTGTATCTCTACGGTTTATGGTTTCGAAGGAGTAGCGATAACAGGCTATTCTTGCGAAAGGGGCAATAACTTCGTAAGAGGTCATGGGTCAAACTCAGGGGGTCGTTTTTCGAAATAACTTTTAATGTCCAGTATCATGAACTATAAAGTTTTTCGATAAGTCTTGCGGTTTCAAAAGTCCGAGAAGAAAAAGAATAATAATAATAATAATAATAATAAACATAAGCATTTCAAGAGGTCTTTCCACAGAAAGGTGGAAAGACCTAATAAAGCACTAGGAGACTAATTGTTCAGAGAACAATTAGAGGCCTTTCCACCTTTCTAAGTGTTTCCGTGTCATTTGGGTTGAAAAAAAGAAGAAAAATGCAAAAAAAAAAAAAAAAAAATGGACCTCCAGCTGGGCTCGAACTCAAAACCCTTGGGCTGAAAGGCAGGTGCGCTAACCATTCGGCCACGCATTCCGATAACATACGTAAGTTAATTGTTTAAGACTATAGAAGAAATGCAAGCGTATTTTTAGAATCGGTAGGGGAAGAAAGAAGTTCCGTAAAAGGAAATAGTTCCTGAACTTGCAAGCAGTATATAAAATAACAAGGGACGGGCTGCGTGAGAAAACGTTAACACTGTTCCCTAATGAAAATGTATTAATGGACTGTAGCCGGATTCATCGATGTTGTGAGCATGCTGATTTTTTTGTAAATAGCTTCGTTGTAAGCTTAAAAGATCGGGTTCGGATTTTAACATTTCTGACTGAATATCCTGAAATAAATATGAAACATTTAAATAAGCATTTCTTTGGGTTTAATTAAATATGTGTGGCCCAAATTTAATTCCCAACATGCATTTTTAGAAGGGAAACACGACAATGAAAGCGAGAATTGTTTTTAATATACCGAAAATCGCTATTTCTGGAAACTGATTAATTCTAAATAAAAATCAAATAAATTCCAAATGTAAAAGAAAGAGAGAATGCTTGGTATTAAAATGTCGTATCATATCAGGAGAATTAAATGCTACTAACGTCATCTGAAGAAATAGCCGATAAAAGGTTTAGATCATTTCTTCGTTCACCTGTACTTAAATTTCAAACACAACAAAACTTGTAGTTTTTGCCGTGAAACTTCATGACTTCTATAAACTTACAAGACTCACCGTAAAACTCTCCAGAAAGTTTCTCTGAGGTCTGTACTACATTTGTACCAAATTTGGTGTCGATCCGAGGTCTGGTTTGAATTCTAGAGTAATATTCTACATTGTTGTTGATGTGATTTTTTTTTTTTTTTTTAAAGAAGGTGGGGGGGGGTGAATGATTTATTTTATGCCTCTTTTAAACTAAGAATTGTAACTACTTCCACATCCTTAAGCCTTATTGTGACCTTTGAGTCAAGGTCAAAGGTCAAGGTCAAAGGTCATTCAAAAAAAAGAAAAGAAAAGAAATCTTTACTTTCTGTATTTTTACCTGATACTGGAGCTGGATGCATGTCCTAACTTTTCTATTTGACCCAATGTCAAGGTCAAAGGTCAAAGTTCAAGGTCATTTGGTGAATTGCTATATTTTACACGTATATAAGGAATTTCTTATGTTTTTAAATGACCTTGACCTTTGACCTTGACCTATATTTCAAGGTCAAAGGTCAAATATGCCGATGCAGTTGGTCCCATGTCTCTAGGATACACCGTTTTAAAAATAAGGTCATTAAATGTAAGTAGCATAAACTTTCAGGGGCAGTAACTGATACAAGGGACCAAAGACTGCTTACGCAATGATAGAATGAAGAGAGTACTAAATGAGTCGAAGACACTGATGAAGGTTTGGAATCTCTACGGTTTACGGTTTCGGAGGAGTAGCGATAACAAGGTTTTGTTGCAAAAGGGGTGACAACTTTTGAATGGGTCAAGCTCGGGGGACAAGAATGAAATCTTTGAAATAGTTTTAGAAGGACATATTACAGATGCAAAGATATTCAGTATATGTTGAAAGACAAAAGAGATATTAAAAAAGCTAATTTTCTCATGTTTTGAATGACCTTGACCTTTGACCTTCACAAAAATTTCAAGGTCAGAGGTCACAAAATCTAATGCAGTTGGTCCCATGTCTTTACGACTTATCGTTTAGAGAATTTTGTCATTATTCGTAAACATCAAAAACTCTCAGGGGCAGTAATTTATTAAAGGGCTCGACAAATCTTTTCGCAATGAAAAGATTGAAAAGTCCTCTCGAGTAGTCGAAAACATTGGTGAAGGTTCTGTATCTCTACGGTTTATGGTTTCGAAGGAGTAGCGATAACAGGCTATTCTTGCGAAAGGGGCAATAACTTCGTAAGAGGTCATGGGTCAAACTCAGGGGGTCGTTTTTCGAAATAACTTTTAATGTCCAGTATCATGAACTATAAAGTTTTTCGATAAGTCTTGCGGTTTCAAAAGTCCGAGAAGAAAAAGAATAATAATAATAATAATAATAATAAACATAAGCATTTCAAGAGGTCTTTCCACAGAAAGGTGGAAAGACCTAATAAAGCACTAGGAGACTAATTGTTCAGAGAACAATTAGAGGCCTTTCCACCTTTCTAAGTGTTTCCGTGTCATTTGGGTTGAAAAAAAGAAGAAAAATGCAAAAAAAAAAAAAAAAAATGGACCTCCAGCTGGGCTCGAACTCAAAACCCTTGGGCTGAAAGGCAGGTGCGCTAACCATTCGGCCACGCATTCCGATAACATACGTAAGTTAATTGTTTAAGACTATAGAAGAAATGCAAGCGTATTTTTAGAATCGGTAGGGGAAGAAAGAAGTTCCGTAAAAGGAAATAGTTCCTGAACTTGCAAGCAGTATATAAAATAACAAGGGACGGGCTGCGTGAGAAAACGTTAACACTGTTCCCTAATGAAAATGTATTAATGGACTGTAGCCTGATTCATCGATGTTGTGAGCATGCTGATTTTTTTGTAAATAGCTTCGTTGTAAGCTTAAAAGATCGGGTTCGGATTTTAACATTTCTGACTGAATATCCTGAAATAAATATGAAACATTTAAATAAGCATTTCTTTGGGTTTAATTAAATATGTGTGGCCCAAATTTAATTCCCAACATGCATTTTTAGAAGGGAAACACGACAATGAAAGCGAGAATTGTTTTTAATATACCGAAAATCGCTATTTCTGGAAACTGATTAATTCTAAATAAAAATCAAATAAATTCCAAATGTAAAAGAAAGAGAGAATGCTTGGTATTAAAATGTCGTATCATATCAGGAGAATTAAATGCTACTAACGTCATCTGAAGAAATAGCCGATAAAAGGTTTAGATCATTTCTTCGTTCACCTGTACTTAAATTTCAAACACAACAAAACTTGTAGTTTTTGCCGTGAAACTTCATGACTTCTATAAACTTACAAGACTCACCGTAAAACTCTCCAGAAAGTTTCTCTGAGGTCTGTACTACATTTGTACCAAATTTGGTGTCGATCCGAGGTCTGGTTTGAATTCTAGAGTAATATTCTACATTGTTGTTGATGTGATTTTTTTTTTTTTTTTTAAAGAAGGTGGGGGGGGGGGGGTGAATGATTTATTTTATGCCTCTTTTAAACTAAGAATTGTAACTACTTCCACATCCTTAAGCCTTATTGTGACCTTTGAGTCAAGGTCAAAGGTCAAGGTCAAAGGTCATTCAAAAAAAAGAAAAGAAAAGAAATCTTTACTTTCTGTATTTTTACCTGATACTGGAGCTGGATGCATGTCCTAACTTTTCTATTTGACCCAATGTCAAGGTCAAAGGTCAAAGTTCAAGGTCATTTGGTGAATTGCTATATTTTACACGTATATAAGGAATTTCTTATGTTTTTAAATGACCTTGACCTTTGACCTTGACCTATATTTCAAGGTCAAAGGTCAAATATGCCGATGCAGTTGGTCCCATGTCTCTAGGATACACCGTTTTAAAAATAAGGTCATTAAATGTAAGTAGCATAAACTTTCAGGGGCAGTAACTGATACAAGGGACCAAAGACTGCTTACGCAATGATAGAATGAAGAGAGTACTAAATGAGTCGAAGACACTGATGAAGGTTTGGAATCTCTACGGTTTACGGTTTCGGAGGAGTAGCGATAACAAGGTTTTGTTGCAAAAGGGGTGACAACTTTTGAATGGGTCAAGCTCGGGGGACAAGAATGAAATCTTTGAAATAGTTTTAGAAGGACATATTACAGATGCAAAGATATTCAGTATATGTTGAAAGACAAAAGAGATATTAAAAAAGCTAATTTTCTCATGTTTTGAATGACCTTGACCTTTGACCTTCACAAAAATTTCAAGGTCAGAGGTCACAAAATCTAATGCAGTTGGTCCCATGTCTTTACGACTTATCGTTTAGAGAATTTTGTCATTATTCGTAAACATCAAAAACTCTCAGGGGCAGTAATTTATTAAAGGGCTCGACAAATCTTTTCGCAATGAAAAGATTGAAAAGTCCTCTCGAGTAGTCGAAAACATTGGTGAAGGTTCTGTATCTCTACGGTTTATGGTTTCGAAGGAGTAGCGATAACAGGCTATTCTTGCGAAAGGGGCAATAACTTCGTAAGAGGTCATGGGTCAAACTCAGGGGGTTGTTTTTCGAAATAACTTTTAATGTCCAGTATCATGAACTATAAAGTTTTTCGATAAGTCTTGCGGTTTCAAAAGTCCGAGAAGAAAAAGAATAATAATAATAATAATAATAATAAACATAAGCATTTCAAGAGGTCTTTCCACAGAAAGGTGGAAAGACCTAATAAAGCACTAGGAGACTAATTGTTCAGAGAACAATTAGAGGCCTTTCCACCTTTCTAAGTGTTTCCGTGTCATTTGGGTTGAAAAAAAGAAGAAAAATGCAAAAAAAAAAAAAAAAAAAATGGACCTCCAGCTGGGCTCGAACTCAAAACCCTTGGGTTGAAAGGCAGGTGCGCTAACCATTCGGCCACGCATTCCTATAACATACGTAAGTTAATTGTTTAAGACTATAGAAGAAATGCAAGCGTATTTTTAGAATCGGTAGGGGAAGAAAGAAGTTCCGTAAAAGGAAATAGTTCCTGAACTTGCAAGCAGTATATAAAATAACAAGGGACGGGCTGCGTGAGAAAACGTTAACACTGTTCCCTAATGAAAATGTATTAATGGACTGTAGCCTGATTCATCGATGTTGTGAGCATGCTGATTTTTTTGTAAATAGCTTCGTTGTAAGCTTAAAAGATCGGGTTCGGATTTTAACATTTCTGACTGAATATCCTGAAATAAATATGAAACATTTAAATAAGCATTTCTTTGGGTTTAATTAAATATGTGTGGCCCAAATTTAATTCCCAACATGCATTTTTAGAAGGGAAACACGACAATGAAAGCGAGAATTGTTTTTAATATACCGAAAATCGCTATTTCTGGAAACTGATTAATTCTAAATAAAAATCAAATAAATTCCAAATGTAAAAGAAAGAGAGAATGCTTGGTATTAAAATGTCGTATCATATCAGGAGAATTAAATGCTACTAACGTCATCTGAAGAAATAGCCGATAAAAGGTTTAGATCATTTCTTCGTTCACCTGTACTTAAATTTCAAACACAACAAAACTTGTAGTTTTTGCCGTGAAACTTCATGACTTCTATAAACTTACAAGACTCACCGTAAAACTCTCCAGAAAGTTTCTCTGAGGTCTGTACTACATTTGTACCAAATTTGGTGTCGATCCGAGGTCTGGTTTGAATTCTAGAGTAATATTCTACATTGTTGTTGATGTGATTTTTTTTTTTTTTTTTAAAGAAGGTGGGGGGGGGGGGGTGAATGATTTATTTTATGCCTCTTTTAAACTAAGAATTGTAACTACTTCCACATCCTTAAGCCTTATTGTGACCTTTGAGTCAAGGTCAAAGGTCAAGGTCAAAGGTCATTCAAAAAAAAGAAAAGAAAAGAAATCTTTACTTTCTGTATTTTTACCTGATACTGGAGCTGGATGCATGTCCTAACTTTTCTATTTGACCCAATGTCAAGGTCAAAGGTCAAAGTTCAAGGTCATTTGGTGAATTGCTATATTTTACACGTATATAAGGAATTTCTTATGTTTTTAAATGACCTTGACCTTTGACCTTGACCTATATTTCAAGGTCAAAGGTCAAATATGCCGATGCAGTTGGTCCCATGTCTCTAGGATACACCGTTTTAAAAATAAGGTCATTAAATGTAAGTAGCATAAACTTTCAGGGGCAGTAACTGATACAAGGGACCAAAGACTGCTTACGCAATGATAGAATGAAGAGAGTACTAAATGAGTCGAAGACACTGATGAAGGTTTGGAATCTCTACGGTTTACGGTTTCGGAGGAGTAGCGATAACAAGGTTTTGTTGCAAAAGGGGTGACAACTTTTGAATGGGTCAAGCTCGGGGGACAAGAATGAAATCTTTGAAATAGTTTTAGAAGGACATATTACAGATGCAAAGATATTCAGTATATGTTGAAAGACAAAAGAGATATTAAAAAAGCTAATTTTCTCATGTTTTGAATGACCTTGACCTTTGACCTTCACAAAAATTTCAAGGTCAGAGGTCACAAAATCTAATGCAGTTGGTCCCATGTCTTTACGACTTATCGTTTAGAGAATTTTGTCATTATTCGTAAACATCAAAAACTCTCAGGGGCAGTAATTTATTAAAGGGCTCGACAAATCTTTTCGCAATGAAAAGATTGAAAAGTCCTCTCGAGTAGTCGAAAACATTGGTGAAGGTTCTGTATCTCTACGGTTTATGGTTTCGAAGGAGTAGCGATAACAGGCTATTCTTGCGAAAGGGGCAATAACTTCGTAAGAGGTCATGGGTCAAACTCAGGGGGTCGTTTTTCGAAATAACTTTTAATGTCCAGCATCATGAACTATAAAGTTTTTCGATAAGTCTTGCGGTTTCAAAAGTCCGAGAAGAAAAAGAATAATAATAATAATAATAATAATAAACATAAGCATTTCAAGAGGTCTTTCCACAGAAAGGTGGAAAGACCTAATAAAGCACTAGGAGACTAATTGTTCAGAGAACAATTAGAGGCCTTTCCACCTTTCTAAGTGTTTCCGTGTCATTTGGGTTGAAAAAAAGAAGAAAAATGCAAAAAAAAAAAAAAAAAAAAAATGGACCTCCAGCTGGGCTCGAACTCAAAACCCTTGGGTTGAAAGGCAGGTGCGCTAACCATTCGGCCACGCATTCCTATAACATACGTAAGTTAATTGTTTAAGACTATAGAAGAAATGCAAGCGTATTTTTAGAATCGGTAGGGGAAGAAAGAAGTTCCGTAAAAGGAAATAGTTCCTGAACTTGCAAGCAGTATATAAAATAACAAGGGACGGGCTGCGTGAGAAAACGTTAACACTGTTCCCTAATGAAAATGTATTAATGGACTGTAGCCTGATTCATCGATGTTGTGAGCATGCTGATTTTTTTGTAAATAGCTTCGTTGTAAGCTTAAAAGATCGGGTTCGGATTTTAACATTTCTGACTGAATATCCTGAAATAAATATGAAACATTTAAATAAGCATTTCTTTGGGTTTAATTAAATATGTGTGGCCCAAATTTAATTCCCAACATGCATTTTTAGAAGGGAAACACGACAATGAAAGCGAGAATTGTTTTTAATATACCGAAAATCGCTATTTCTGGAAACTGATTAATTCTAAATAAAAATCAAATAAATTCCAAATGTAAAAGAAAGAGAGAATGCTTGGTATTAAAATGTCGTATCATATCAGGAGAATTAAATGCTACTAACGTCATCTGAAGAAATAGCCGATAAAAGGTTTAGATCATTTCTTCGTTCACCTGTACTTAAATTTCAAACACAACAAAACTTGTAGTTTTTGCCGTGAAACTTCATGACTTCTATAAACTTACAAGACTCACCGTAAAACTCTCCAGAAAGTTTCTCTGAGGTCTGTACTACATTTGTACCAAATTTGGTGTCGATCCGAGGTCTGGTTTGAATTCTAGAGTAATATTCTACATTGTTGTTGATGTGATTTTTTTTTTTTTAAAGAAGGTGGGGGGGGGGGGGGTGAATGATTTATTTTATGCCTCTTTTAAACTAAGAATTGTAACTACTTCCACATCCTTAAGCCTTATTGTGACCTTTGAGTCAAGGTCAAAGGTCAAGGTCAAAGGTCATTCAAAAAAAAAAAAGAAAAGAAATCTTTACTTTCTGTATTTTTACCTGATACTGGAGCTGGATGCATGTCCTAACTTTTCTATTTGACCCAATGTCAAGGTCAAAGGTCAAAGTTCAAGGTCATTTGGTGAATTGCTATATTTTACACGTATATAAGGAATTTCTTATGTTTTTAAATGACCTTGACCTTTGACCTTGACCTATATTTCAAGGTCAAAGGTCAAATATGCCGATGCAGTTGGTCCCATGTCTCTAGGATACACCGTTTTAAAAATAAGGTCATTAAATGTAAGTAGCATAAACTTTCAGGGGCAGTAACTGATACAAGGGACCAAAGACTGCTTACGCAATGATAGAATGAAGAGAGTACTAAATGAGTCGAAGACACTGATGAAGGTTTGGAATCTCTACGGTTTACGGTTTCGGAGGAGTAGCGATAACAAGGTTTTGTTGCAAAAGGGGTGACAACTTTTGAATGGGTCAAGCTCGGGGGACAAGAATGAAATCTTTGAAATAGTTTTAGAAGGACATATTACAGATGCAAAGATATTCAGTATATGTTGAAAGACAAAAGAGATATTAAAAAAGCTAATTTTCTCATGTTTTGAATGACCTTGACCTTTGACCTTCACAAAAATTTCAAGGTCAGAGGTCACAAAATCTAATGCAGTTGGTCCCATGTCTTTACGACTTATCGTTTAGAGAATTTTGTCATTATTCGTAAACATCAAAAACTCTCAGGGGCAGTAATTTATTAAAGGGCTCGACAAATCTTTTCGCAATGAAAAGATTGAAAAGTCCTCTCGAGTAGTCGAAAACATTGGTGAAGGTTCTGTATCTCTACGGTTTATGGTTTCGAAGGAGTAGCGATAACAGGCTATTCTTGCGAAAGGGGCAATAACTTCGTAAGAGGTCATGGGTCAAACTCAGGGGGTCGTTTTTCGAAATAACTTTTAATGTCCAGTATCATGAACTATAAAGTTTTTCGATAAGTCTTGCGGTTTCAAAAGTCCGAGAAGAAAAAGAATAATAATAATAATAATAATAATAAACATAAGCATTTCAAGAGGTCTTTCCACAGAAAGGTGGAAAGACCTAATAAAGCACTAGGAGACTAATTGTTCAGAGAACAATTAGAGGCCTTTCCACCTTTCTAAGTGTTTCCGTGTCATTTGGGTTGAAAAAAAGAAGAAAAATGCAAAAAAAAAAAAAAAAAAAATGGACCTCCAGCTGGGCTCGAACTCAAAACCCTTGGGTTGAAAGGCAGGTGCGCTAACCATTCGGCCACGCATTCCTATAACATACGTAAGTTAATTGTTTAAGACTATAGAAGAAATGCAAGCGTATTTTTAGAATCGGTAGGGGAAGAAAGAAGTTCCGTAAAAGGAAATAGTTCCTGAACTTGCAAGCAGTATATAAAATAACAAGGGACGGGCTGCGTGAGAAAACGTTAACACTGTTCCCTAATGAAAATGTATTAATGGACTGTAGCCTGATTCATCGATGTTGTGAGCATGCTGATTTTTTTGTAAATAGCTTCGTTGTAAGCTTAAAAGATCGGGTTCGGATTTTAACATTTCTGACTGAATATCCTGAAATAAATATGAAACATTTAAATAAGCATTTCTTTGGGTTTAATTAAATATGTGTGGCCCAAATTTAATTCCCAACATGCATTTTTAGAAGGGAAACACGACAATGAAAGCGAGAATTGTTTTTAATATACCGAAAATCGCTATTTCTGGAAACTGATTAATTCTAAATAAAAATCAAATAAATTCCAAATGTAAAAGAAAGAGAGAATGCTTGGTATTAAAATGTCGTATCATATCAGGAGAATTAAATGCTACTAACGTCATCTGAAGAAATAGCCGATAAAAGGTTTAGATCATTTCTTCGTTCACCTGTACTTAAATTTCAAACACAACAAAACTTGTAGTTTTTGCCGTGAAACTTCATGACTTCTATAAACTTACAAGACTCACCGTAAAACTCTCCAGAAAGTTTCTCTGAGGTCTGTACTACATTTGTACCAAATTTGGTGTCGATCCGAGGTCTGGTTTGAATTCTAGAGTAATATTCTACATTGTTGTTGATGTGATTTTTTTTTTTTTTTTTAAAGAAGGTGGGGGGGGGTGAATGATTTATTTTATGCCTCTTTTAAACTAAGAATTGTAACTACTTCCACATCCTTAAGCCTTATTGTGACCTTTGAGTCAAGGTCAAAGGTCAAGGTCAAAGGTCATTCAAAAAAAAGAAAAGAAAAGAAATCTTTACTTTCTGTATTTTTACCTGATACTGGAGCTGGATGCATGTCCTAACTTTTCTATTTGACCCAATGTCAAGGTCAAAGTTCAAGGTCATTTGGTGAATTGCTATATTTTACACGTATATAAGGAATTTCTTATGTTTTTAAATGACCTTGACCTTTGACCTTGACCTATATTTCAAGGTCAAAGGTCAAATATGCCGATGCAGTTGGTCCCATGTCTCTAGGATACACCGTTTTAAAAATAAGGTCATTAAATGTAAGTAGCATAAACTTTCAGGGGCAGTAACTGATACAAGGGACCAAAGACTGCTTACGCAATGATAGAATGAAGAGAGTACTAAATGAGTCGAAGACACTGATGAAGGTTTGGAATCTCTACGGTTTACGGTTTCGGAGGAGTAGCGATAACAAGGTTTTGTTGCAAAAGGGGTGACAACTTTTGAATGGGTCAAGCTCGGGGGACAAGAATGAAATCTTTGAAATAGTTTTAGAAGGACATATTACAGATGCAAAGATATTCAGTATATGTTGAAAGACAAAAGAGATATTAAAAAAGCTAATTTTCTCATGTTTTGAATGACCTTGACCTTTGACCTTCACAAAAATTTCAAGGTCAGAGGTCACAAAATCTAATGCAGTTGGTCCCATGTCTTTACGACTTATCGTTTAGAGAATTTTGTCATTATTCGTAAACATCAAAAACTCTCAGGGGCAGTAATTTATTAAAGGGCTCGACAAATCTTTTCGCAATGAAAAGATTGAAAAGTCCTCTCGAGTAGTCGAAAACATTGGTGAAGGTTCTGTATCTCTACGGTTTATGGTTTCGAAGGAGTAGCGATAACAGGCTATTCTTGCGAAAGGGGCAATAACTTCGTAAGAGGTCATGGGTCAAACTCAGGGGGTCGTTTTTCGAAATAACTTTTAATGTCCAGTATCATGAACTATAAAGTTTTTCGATAAGTCTTGCGGTTTCAAAAGTCCGAGAAGAAAAAGAATAATAATAATAATAATAATAATAAACATAAGCATTTCAAGAGGTCTTTCCACAGAAAGGTGGAAAGACCTAATAAAGCACTAGGAGACTAATTGTTCAGAGAACAATTAGAGGCCTTTCCACCTTTCTAAGTGTTTCCGTGTCATTTGGGTTGAAAAAAAGAAGAAAAATGCAAAAAAAAAAAAAAAAAAATGGACCTCCAGCTGGGCTCGAACTCAAAACCCTTGGGTTGAAAGGCAGGTGCGCTAACCATTCGGCCACGCATTCCTATAACATACGTAAGTTAATTGTTTAAGACTATAGAAGAAATGCAAGCGTATTTTTAGAATCGGTAGGGGAAGAAAGAAGTTCCGTAAAAGGAAATAGTTCCTGAACTTGCAAGCAGTATATAAAATAACAAGGGACGGGCTGCGTGAGAAAACGTTAACACTGTTCCCTAATGAAAATGTATTAATGGACTGTAGCCTGATTCATCGATGTTGTGAGCATGCTGATTTTTTTGTAAATAGCTTCGTTGTAAGCTTAAAAGATCGGGTTCGGATTTTAACATTTCTGACTGAATATCCTGAAATAAATATGAAACATTTAAATAAGCATTTCTTTGGGTTTAATTAAATATGTGTGGCCCAAATTTAATTCCCAACATGCATTTTTAGAAGGGAAACACGACAATGAAAGCGAGAATTGTTTTTAATATACCGAAAATCGCTATTTCTGGAAACTGATTAATTCTAAATAAAAATCAAATAAATTCCAAATGTAAAAGAAAGAGAGAATGCTTGGTATTAAAATGTCGTATCATATCAGGAGAATTAAATGCTACTAACGTCATCTGAAGAAATAGCCGATAAAAGGTTTAGATCATTTCTTCGTTCACCTGTACTTAAATTTCAAACACAACAAAACTTGTAGTTTTTGCCGTGAAACTTCATGACTTCTATAAACTTACAAGACTCACCGTAAAACTCTCCAGAAAGTTTCTCTGAGGTCTGTACTACATTTGTACCAAATTTGGTGTCGATCCGAGGTCTGGTTTGAATTCTAGAGTAATATTCTACATTGTTGTTGATGTGATTTTTTTTTTTTTTAAAGAAGGTGGGGGGGGGGGTGAATGATTTATTTTATGCCTCTTTTAAACTAAGAATTGTAACTACTTCCACATCCTTAAGCCTTATTGTGACCTTTGAGTCAAGGTCAAAGGTCAAGGTCAAAGGTCATTCAAAAAAAAAAAGAAAAGAAATCTTTACTTTCTGTATTTTTACCTGATACTGGAGCTGGATGCATGTCCTAACTTTTCTATTTGACCCAATGTCAAGGTCAAAGGTCAAAGTTCAAGGTCATTTGGTGAATTGCTATATTTTACACGTATATAAGGAATTTCTTATGTTTTTAAATGACCTTGACCTTTGACCTTGACCTATATTTCAAGGTCAAAGGTCAAATATGCCGATGCAGTTGGTCCCATGTCTCTAGGATACACCGTTTTAAAAATAAGGTCATTAAATGTAAGTAGCATAAACTTTCAGGGGCAGTAACTGATACAAGGGACCAAAGACTGCTTACGCAATGATAGAATGAAGAGAGTACTAAATGAGTCGAAGACACTGATGAAGGTTTGGAATCTCTACGGTTTACGGTTTCGGAGGAGTAGCGATAACAAGGTTTTGTTGCAAAAGGGGTGACAACTTTTGAATGGGTCAAGCTCGGGGGACAAGAATGAAATCTTTGAAATAGTTTTAGAAGGACATATTACAGATGCAAAGATATTCAGTATATGTTGAAAGACAAAAGAGATATTAAAAAAGCTAATTTTCTCATGTTTTGAATGACCTTGACCTTTGACCTTCACAAAAATTTCAAGGTCAGAGGTCACAAAATCTAATGCAGTTGGTCCCATGTCTTTACGACTTATCGTTTAGAGAATTTTGTCATTATTCGTAAACATCAAAAACTCTCAGGGGCAGTAATTTATTAAAGGGCTCGACAAATCTTTTCGCAATGAAAAGATTGAAAAGTCCTCTCGAGTAGTCGAAAACATTGGTGAAGGTTCTGTATCTCTACGGTTTATGGTTTCGAAGGAGTAGCGATAACAGGCTATTCTTGCGAAAGGGGCAATAACTTCGTAAGAGGTCATGGGTCAAACTCAGGGGGTCGTTTTTCGAAATAACTTTTAATGTCCAGTATCATGAACTATAAAGTTTTTCGATAAGTCTTGCGGTTTCAAAAGTCCGAGAAGAAAAAGAATAATAATAATAATAATAATAATAAACATAAGCATTTCAAGAGGTCTTTCCACAGAAAGGTGGAAAGACCTAATAAAGCACTAGGAGACTAATTGTTCAGAGAACAATTAGAGGCCTTTCCACCTTTCTAAGTGTTTCCGTGTCATTTGGGTTGAAAAAAAGAAGAAAAATGCAAAAAAAAAAAAAAAAAAAATGGACCTCCAGCTGGGCTCGAACTCAAAACCCTTGGGTTGAAAGGCAGGTGCGCTAACCATTCGGCCACGCATTCCTATAACATACGTAAGTTAATTGTTTAAGACTATAGAAGAAATGCAAGCGTATTTTTAGAATCGGTAGGGGAAGAAAGAAGTTCCGTAAAAGGAAATAGTTCCTGAACTTGCAAGCAGTATATAAAATAACAAGGGACGGGCTGCGTGAGAAAACGTTAACACTGTTCCCTAATGAAAATGTATTAATGGACTGTAGCCTGATTCATCGATGTTGTGAGCATGCTGATTTTTTTGTAAATAGCTTCGTTGTAAGCTTAAAAGATCGGGTTCGGATTTTAACATTTCTGACTGAATATCCTGAAATAAATATGAAACATTTAAATAAGCATTTCTTTGGGTTTAATTAAATATGTGTGGCCCAAATTTAATTCCCAACATGCATTTTTAGAAGGGAAACACGACAATGAAAGCGAGAATTGTTTTTAATATACCGAAAATCGCTATTTCTGGAAACTGATTAATTCTAAATAAAAATCAAATAAATTCCAAATGTAAAAGAAAGAGAGAATGCTTGGTATTAAAATGTCGTATCATATCAGGAGAATTAAATGCTACTAACGTCATCTGAAGAAATAGCCGATAAAAGGTTTAGATCATTTCTTCGTTCACCTGTACTTAAATTTCAAACACAACAAAACTTGTAGTTTTTGCCGTGAAACTTCATGACTTCTATAAACTTACAAGACTCACCGTAAAACTCTCCAGAAAGTTTCTCTGAGGTCTGTACTACATTTGTACCAAATTTGGTGTCGATCCGAGGTCTGGTTTGAATTCTAGAGTAATATTCTACATTGTTGTTGATGTGATTTTTTTTTTTTTTAAAGAAGAGGGGGGGGGGGTGAATGATTTATTTTATGCCTCTTTTAAACTAAGAATTGTAACTACTTCCACATCCTTAAGCCTTATTGTGACCTTTGAGTCAAGGTCAAAGGTCAAGGTCAAAGGTCATTCAAAAAAAAAAAAGAAAAGAAATCTTTACTTTCTGTATTTTTACCTGATACTGGAGCTGGATGCATGTCCTAACTTTTCTATTTGACCCAATGTCAAGGTCAAAGGTCAAAGTTCAAGGTCATTTGGTGAATTGCTATATTTTACACGTATATAAGGAATTTCTTATGTTTTTAAATGACCTTGACCTTTGACCTTGACCTATATTTCAAGGTCAAAGGTCAAATATGCCGATGCAGTTGGTCCCATGTCTCTAGGATACACCGTTTTAAAAATAAGGTCATTAAATGTAAGTAGCATAAACTTTCAGGGGCAGTAACTGATACAAGGGACCAAAGACTGCTTACGCAATGATAGAATGAAGAGAGTACTAAATGAGTCGAAGACACTGATGAAGGTTTGGAATCTCTACGGTTTACGGTTTCGGAGGAGTAGCGATAACAAGGTTTTGTTGCAAAAGGGGTGACAACTTTTGAATGGGTCAAGCTCGGGGGACAAGAATGAAATCTTTGAAATAGTTTTAGAAGGACATATTACAGATGCAAAGATATTCAGTATATGTTGAAAGACAAAAGAGATATTAAAAAAGCTAATTTTCTCATGTTTTGAATGACCTTGACCTTTGACCTTCACAAAAATTTCAAGGTCAGAGGTCACAAAATCTAATGCAGTTGGTCCCATGTCTTTA
The DNA here is from genome assembly GCF_033153115.1 of Saccostrea echinata. Classification (NCBI taxonomy): domain Eukaryota; kingdom Metazoa; phylum Mollusca; class Bivalvia; order Ostreida; family Ostreidae; genus Saccostrea; species Saccostrea echinata. The sequence goes on along the minus strand of NW_026889805.1, from coordinate 22,515,296 downwards.
CGACTTATCGTTTAGAGAATTTTGTCATTATTCGTAAACATCAAAAACTCTCAGGGGCAGTAATTTATTAAAGGGCTCGACAAATCTTTTCGCAATGAAAAGATTGAAAAGTCCTCTCGAGTAGTCGAAAACATTGGTGAAGGTTCTGTATCTCTACGGTTTATGGTTTCGAAGGAGTAGCGATAACAGGCTATTCTTGCGAAAGGGGCAATAACTTCGTAAGAGGTCATGGGTCAAACTCAGGGGGTCGTTTTTCGAAATAACTTTTAATGTCCAGTATCATGAACTATAAAGTTTTTCGATAAGTCTTGCGGTTTCAAAAGTCCGAGAAGAAAAAGAATAATAATAATAATAATAATAATAAACATAAGCATTTCAAGAGGTCTTTCCACAGAAAGGTGGAAAGACCTAATAAAGCACTAGGAGACTAATTGTTCAGAGAACAATTAGAGGCCTTTCCACCTTTCTAAGTGTTTCCGTGTCATTTGGGTTGAAAAAAAGAAGAAAAATGCAAAAAAAAAAAAAAAAAAAATGGACCTCCAGCTGGGCTCGAACTCAAAACCCTTGGGTTGAAAGGCAGGTGCGCTAACCATTCGGCCACGCATTCCTATAACATACGTAAGTTAATTGTTTAAGACTATAGAAGAAATGCAAGCGTATTTTTAGAATCGGTAGGGGAAGAAAGAAGTTCCGTAAAAGGAAATAGTTCCTGAACTTGCAAGCAGTATATAAAATAACAAGGGACGGGCTGCGTGAGAAAACGTTAACACTGTTCCCTAATGAAAATGTATTAATGGACTGTAGCCTGATTCATCGATGTTGTGAGCATGCTGATTTTTTTGTAAATAGCTTCGTTGTAAGCTTAAAAGATCGGGTTCGGATTTTAACATTTCTGACTGAATATCCTGAAATAAATATGAAACATTTAAATAAGCATTTCTTTGGGTTTAATTAAATATGTGTGGCCCAAATTTAATTCCCAACATGCATTTTTAGAAGGGAAACACGACAATGAAAGCGAGAATTGTTTTTAATATACCGAAAATCGCTATTTCTGGAAACTGATTAATTCTAAATAAAAATCAAATAAATTCCAAATGTAAAAGAAAGAGAGAATGCTTGGTATTAAAATGTCGTATCATATCAGGAGAATTAAATGCTACTAACGTCATCTGAAGAAATAGCCGATAAAAGGTTTAGATCATTTCTTCGTTCACCTGTACTTAAATTTCAAACACAACAAAACTTGTAGTTTTTGCCGTGAAACTTCATGACTTCTATAAACTTACAAGACTCACCGTAAAACTCTCCAGAAAGTTTCTCTGAGGTCTGTACTACATTTGTACCAAATTTGGTGTCGATCCGAGGTCTGGTTTGAATTCTAGAGTAATATTCTACATTGTTGTTGATGTGATTTTTTTTTTTTTTAAAGAAGGTGGGGGGGGGGGGTGAATGATTTATTTTATGCCTCTTTTAAACTAAGAATTGTAACTACTTCCACATCCTTAAGCCTTATTGTGACCTTTGAGTCAAGGTCAAAGGTCAAGGTCAAAGGTCATTCAAAAAAAAAAAGAAAAGAAATCTTTACTTTCTGTATTTTTACCTGATACTGGAGCTGGATGCATGTCCTAACTTTTCTATTTGACCCAATGTCAAGGTCAAAGGTCAAAGTTCAAGGTCATTTGGTGAATTGCTATATTTTACACGTATATAAGGAATTTCTTATGTTTTTAAATGACCTTGACCTTTGACCTTGACCTATATTTCAAGGTCAAAGGTCAAATATGCCGATGCAGTTGGTCCCATGTCTCTAGGATACACCGTTTTAAAAATAAGGTCATTAAATGTAAGTAGCATAAACTTTCAGGGGCAGTAACTGATACAAGGGACCAAAGACTGCTTACGCAATGATAGAATGAAGAGAGTACTAAATGAGTCGAAGACACTGATGAAGGTTTGGAATCTCTACGGTTTACGGTTTCGGAGGAGTAGCGATAACAAGGTTTTGTTGCAAAAGGGGTGACAACTTTTGAATGGGTCAAGCTCGGGGGACAAGAATGAAATCTTTGAAATAGTTTTAGAAGGACATATTACAGATGCAAAGATATTCAGTATATGTTGAAAGACAAAAGAGATATTAAAAAAGCTAATTTTCTCATGTTTTGAATGACCTTGACCTTTGACCTTCACAAAAATTTCAAGGTCAGAGGTCACAAAATCTAATGCAGTTGGTCCCATGTCTTTACGACTTATCGTTTAGAGAATTTTGTCATTATTCGTAAACATCAAAAACTCTCAGGGGCAGTAATTTATTAAAGGGCTCGACAAATCTTTTCGCAACGAAAAGATTGAAAAGTCCTCTCGAGTAGTCGAAAACATTGGTGAAGGTTCTGTATCTCTACAGTTTATGGTTTCGAAGGAGTAGCGATAACAGGCTATTCTTGCGAAAGGGGCAATAACTTCGTAAGAGGTCATGGGTCAAACTCAGGGGGTCGTTTTTCGAAATAACTTTTAATGTCCAGTATCATGAACTATAAAGTTTTTCGATAAGTCTTGCGGTTTCAAAAGTCCGAGAAGAAAAAGAATAATAATAATAATAATAATAATAAACATAAGCATTTCAAGAGGTCTTTCCACAGAAAGGTGGAAAGACCTAATAAAGCACTAGGAGACTAATTGTTCAGAGAACAATTAGAGGCCTTTCCACCTTTCTAAGTGTTTCCGTGTCATTTGGGTTGAAAAAAAGAAGAAAAATGCAAAAAAAAAAAAAAAAAATGGACCTCCAGCTGGGCTCGAACTCAAAACCCTTGGGTTGAAAGGCAGGTGCGCTAACCATTCGGCCACGCATTCCTATAACATACGTAAGTTAATTGTTTAAGACTATAGAAGAAATGCAAGCGTATTTTTAGAATCGGTAGGGGAAGAAAGAAGTTCCGTAAAAGGAAATAGTTCCTGAACTTGCAAGCAGTATATAAAATAACAAGGGACGGGCTGCGTGAGAAAACGTTAACACTGTTCCCTAATGAAAATGTATTAATGGACTGTAGCCTGATTCATCGATGTTGTGAGCATGCTGATTTTTTTGTAAATAGCTTCGTTGTAAGCTTAAAAGATCGGGTTCGGATTTTAACATTTCTGACTGAATATCCTGAAATAAATATGAAACATTTAAATAAGCATTTCTTTGGGTTTAATTAAATATGTGTGGCCCAAATTTAATTCCCAACATGCATTTTTAGAAGGGAAACACGACAATGAAAGCGAGAATTGTTTTTAATATACCGAAAATCGCTATTTCTGGAAACTGATTAATTCTAAATAAAAATCAAATAAATTCCAAATGTAAAAGAAAGAGAGAATGCTTGGTATTAAAATGTCGTATCATATCAGGAGAATTAAATGCTACTAACGTCATCTGAAGAAATAGCCGATAAAAGGTTTAGATCATTTCTTCGTTCACCTGTACTTAAATTTCAAACACAACAAAACTTGTAGTTTTTGCCGTGAAACTTCATGACTTCTATAAACTTACAAGACTCACCGTAAAACTCTCCAGAAAGTTTCTCTGAGGTCTGTACTACATTTGTACCAAATTTGGTGTCGATCCGAGGTCTGGTTTGAATTCTAGAGTAATATTCTACATTGTTGTTGATGTGATTTTTTTTTTTTTTAAAGAAGGTGGGGGGGGGGGGTGAATGATTTATTTTATGCCTCTTTTAAACTAAGAATTGTAACTACTTCCACATCCTTAAGCCTTATTGTGACCTTTGAGTCAAGGTCAAAGGTCAAGGTCAAAGGTCATTCAAAAAAAAAAGAAAAGAAATCTTTACTTTCTGTATTTTTACCTGATACTGGAGCTGGATGCATGTCCTAACTTTTCTATTTGACCCAATGTCAAGGTCAAAGGTCAAAGTTCAAGGTCATTTGGTGAATTGCTATATTTTACACGTATATAAGGAATTTCTTATGTTTTTAAATGACCTTGACCTTTGACCTTGACCTATATTTCAAGGTCAAAGGTCAAATATGCCGATGCAGTTGGTCCCATGTCTCTAGGATACACCGTTTTAAAAATAAGGTCATTAAATGTAAGTAGCATAAACTTTCAGGGGCAGTAACTGATACAAGGGACCAAAGACTGCTTACGCAATGATAGAATGAAGAGAGTACTAAATGAGTCGAAGACACTGATGAAGGTTTGGAATCTCTACGGTTTACGGTTTCGGAGGAGTAGCGATAACAAGGTTTTGTTGCAAAAGGGGTGACAACTTTTGAATGGGTCAAGCTCGGGGGACAAGAATGAAATCTTTGAAATAGTTTTAGAAGGACATATTACAGATGCAAAGATATTCAGTATATGTTGAAAGACAAAAGAGATATTAAAAAAGCTAATTTTCTCATGTTTTGAATGACCTTGACCTTTGACCTTCACAAAAATTTCAAGGTCAGAGGTCACAAAATCTAATGCAGTTGGTCCCATGTCTTTACGACTTATCGTTTAGAGAATTTTGTCATTATTCGTAAACATCAAAAACTCTCAGGGGCAGTAATTTATTAAAGGGCTCGACAAATCTTTTCGCAATGAAAAGATTGAAAAGTCCTCTCGAGTAGTCGAAAACATTGGTGAAGGTTCTGTATCTCTACGGTTTATGGTTTCGAAGGAGTAGCGATAACAGGCTATTCTTGCGAAAGGGGCAATAACTTCGTAAGAGGTCATGGGTCAAACTCAGGGGGTCGTTTTTCGAAATAACTTTTAATGTCCAGTATCATGAACTATAAAGTTTTTCGATAAGTCTTGCGGTTTCAAAAGTCCGAGAAGAAAAAGAATAATAATAATAATAACTAGTAGACTAATTGTTCTAGAACAATTAGAGGTCTTTCCACCTTCTTTAAATTTCATATATTCTTCACATTTAACTCTCTACTGTTTATTTTTATACAGGAGAAACCAGAGATGGCTTGAGAGATGGAAAATATTAAAATTTTAGAAATTTGGAAATGACCTTGACCTTTGACCTTGAACAAATATTCAAGGTCAAAGGTCAAGGGTCACATTGCACTTAACCCCATCCTTCTACGACTTTTAGTTTTAAAATTATAAGGTTTAATAGTAAGTGCAAAGACGTTAAAGGGCAATAACTCATATAAGGGGTCAGCAGATCCTTTTGCACTAATAGACTGAAGTTGTGACTAAAGACCCTGAAGACATTAGTGAAGGTTTTGTGTCTCTGCGATTTACGGTTTTGGAGAAGTAGCGATAACAAGGTTTTTTGCACAAGGGGCAATAACTTTCAAAGGGCTAAGCTTAGGGGACAAGAATGACATCTTTGGGATAGATTTAAGAGTACATATTAATGATGCAAAGACCAATAGTATATATTGAAAGACAAAAGAGCTGTAAAAAGAGCTTAATTTCTCATTTTTGGAATGACCTTGACCTTTGACCTTTACATATATTTTTAGGTCAAAGGTCAATGAATCTTATGCAGTTGGTCCCATGTCTCTACGACTTATCGTTTTGAAAATTTTTAATTATTCATAAATATCAAAGACTTTCAGGGGCAGTAACTCATAAAAGGGGTGCACGAATACTTTCGCAATGAAAAGATTGAAGAGTCCCCTCAATTAGTCGAAGACATTGGTGAAGGTTCCATACCTCTACGGTTTACGGTTTCGAAGGAGTAGCGATAACAAGGTTTTATTGCGAAAGGGGTTGTAACTCCTTAAGAGGTCAAAGTTCATACACGCAGGGTCAACTACAAAAATCTTTTAAAGAGTACATTCTTATAGACTATAAATCTTTTTGATATATCTTGAAACATAGAATCACATCAGGGGGTGGAAAAATAATAATAATAATAACTAGTAGACTAATTGTTCTCGAACAATTAGAGGTCTTTCCACCTTCTTTAAATTTCATATATTCTTCAAATTTAAGTCTCTATTGTTTATTTTTATACAGGAGAAACCAGAAATGGCTTGAGAGATGGAAAAAATTAAAATTTTAAAAATTTGGAAACGACCTTGACCTTTGACCTTGAACAAATATTCAAGGTCAAAGGTCAAGGGTCACATTGCACTTGACCCCATCCTTCTACAACTTTTAGTTTTAAAGTTATACGGTTTAATAGTTAGCGCAAAGATGTTAAAGGGCAATAACTCATATAAGGGGTCAGCAGATCCTTTTGCACTGGTAGACTGAAGTTGTGTCTAATGACCCTGAAGACATTAGTGAAGGTTTCGTGTCTCTGTGATTTACGGTTTAGGACAAGAAGCGATAACAAGGTTTTTCACACAAGGGGCAATAACTTTCAAAGGGGTTAAGCTTAAGGGACAAGAATAAAATCTTTGAGATAGATTTAAGAGTACATATTTATGATGCAAAGAATGATTGTATATATTGAAAGACAAAAGAGCTGTAAAAAGAGCTTAATTTCTCATTTTTGGAATGACCTTGACCTTTGACCTTTACATATATTTTTAGGTCAAAGGTCAATGAATCTAATGCAGTTTGTCCCATGTCTCTACGACTTATCGTTTTGAAAATTTTTCATTATTCGTAAATATCAAAGACTTTCAGGGGCAATAACTCATAAAAGGGGTGCACGAATACTTTCGCAATGAAAAGATTGAAGAGTCCCCTCAATTAGTCGAAGACATTGGTGAAGGTTCCGTACCTCTACGGTTTACGGTTTCGAAGGAGTAGCGATAACAAGCTTTTATTGCCAAAGGGGTTGTAACTCCTTAAGGGGTCAAAGTTCATACACGCAGGGTCAACTATAAAAATCTTTTAAAGAGTACATTCTTATAGACTATAAATCTTTTCGATATATCTTGAAACATAGAATCACATCAGGGGGTGGAAAAATAATAATAATAATAATAATAATAATAATAATAATAAACAGAAGAATATCAATAGGTCTTTCCACAGAAAGGTGGAAAGACCTAATAATAATAAACATAAGCATTTCAAGAGGTCTTTCCACAGAAAGGTGGAAAGACCTAATAAAGCACTAGGAGACTAATTGTTCAGAGAACAATTAGAGGCCTTTCCACCTTTCTAAGTGTTTCCGTGTCATTTGGGTTGAAAAAAAGAAGAAAAATGCAAAAAAAAAAAAAAAAAAAAAATGGACCTCCAGCTGGGCTCGAACTCAAAACCCTTGGGTTGAAAGGCAGGTGCGCTAACCATTCGGCCACGCATTCCTATAACATACGTAAGTTAATTGTTTAAGACTATAGAAGAAATGCAAGCGTATTTTTAGAATCGGTAGGGGAAGAAAGAAGTTCCGTAAAAGGAAATAGTTCCTGAACTTGCAAGCAGTATATAAAATAACAAGGGACGGGCTGCGTGAGAAAACGTTAACACTGTTCCCTAATGAAAATGTATTAATGGACTGTAGCCTGATTCATCGATGTTGTGAGCATGCTGATTTTTTTGTAAATAGCTTCGTTGTAAGCTTAAAAGATCGGGTTCGGATTTTAACATTTCTGACTGAATATCCTGAAATAAATATGAAACATTTAAATAAGCATTTCTTTGGGTTTAATTAAATATGTGTGGCCCAAATTTAATTCCCAACATGCATTTTTAGAAGGGAAACACGACAATGAAAGCGAGAATTGTTTTTAATATACCGAAAATCGCTATTTCTGGAAACTGATTAATTCTAAATAAAAATCAAATAAATTCCAAATGTAAAAGAAAGAGAGAATGCTTGGTATTAAAATGTCGTATCATATCAGGAGAATTAAATGCTACTAACGTCATCTGAAGAAATAGCCGATAAAAGGTTTAGATCATTTCTTCGTTCACCTGTACTTAAATTTCAAACACAACAAAACTTGTAGTTTTTGCCGTGAAACTTCATGACTTCTATAAACTTACAAGACTCACCGTAAAACTCTCCAGAAAGTTTCTCTGAGGTCTGTACTACATTTGTACCAAATTTGGTGTCGATCCGAGGTCTGGTTTGAATTCTAGAGTAATATTCTACATTGTTGTTGATGTGATTTTTTTTTTTTTTAAAGAAGGTGGGGGGGGGTGAATGATTTATTTTATGCCTCTTTTAAACTAAGAATTGTAACTACTTCCACATCCTTAAGCCTTATTGTGACCTTTGAGTCAAGGTCAAAGGTCAAGGTCAAAGGTCATTCAAAAAAAAAAAAGAAAAGAAATCTTTACTTTCTGTATTTTTACCTGATACTGGAGCTGGATGCATGTCCTAACTTTTCTATTTGACCCAATGTCAAGGTCAAAGGTCAAAGTTCAAGGTCATTTGGTGAATTGCTATATTTTACACGTATATAAGGAATTTCTTATGTTTTTAAATGACCTTGACCTTTGACCTTGACCTATATTTCAAGGTCAAAGGTCAAATATGCCGATGCAGTTGGTCCCATGTCTCTAGGATACACCGTTTTAAAAATAAGGTCATTAAATGTAAGTAGCATAAACTTTCAGGGGCAGTAACTGATACAAGGGACCAAAGACTGCTTACGCAATGATAGAATGAAGAGAGTACTAAATGAGTCGAAGACACTGATGAAGGTTTGGAATCTCTACGGTTTACGGTTTCGGAGGAGTAGCGATAACAAGGTTTTGTTGCAAAAGGGGTGACAACTTTTGAATGGGTCAAGCTCGGGGGACAAGAATGAAATCTTTGAAATAGTTTTAGAAGGACATATTACAGATGCAAAGATATTCAGTATATGTTGAAAGACAAAAGAGATATTAAAAAAGCTAATTTTCTCATGTTTTGAATGACCTTGACCTTTGACCTTCACAAAAATTTCAAGGTCAGAGGTCACAAAATCTAATGCAGTTGGTCCCATGTCTTTACGACTTATCGTTTAGAGAATTTTGTCATTATTCGTAAACATCAAAAACTCTCAGGGGCAGTAATTTATTAAAGGGCTCGACAAATCTTTTCGCAATGAAAAGATTGAAAAGTCCTCTCGAGTAGTCGAAAACATTGGTGAAGGTTCTGTATCTCTACGGTTTATGGTTTCGAAGGAGTAGCGATAACAGGCTATTCTTGCGAAAGGGGCAATAACTTCGTAAGAGGTCATGGGTCAAACTCAGGGGGTCGTTTTTCGAAATAACTTTTAATGTCCAGTATCATGAACTATAAAGTTTTTCGATAAGTCTTGCGGTTTCAAAAGTCCGAGAAGAAAAAGAATAATAATAATAATAACTAGGAGACTAATTGTTCAGAGAACAATTAGAGGCCTTTCCACCTTTTTAAGTGTTTCCGTGTCATTTGGGTTGAGAAAAAGTAGAAAAATGCAAAAAATGAGGGAAAAAAAAAAAAAAAAAAAAAAAAAAAAAAAAAAATGGCTACTCCAGCAGGGCTCGAACCCAAAACCCTTGGTCTGAAAGACAGGCGCGCTAACCACTAGACCACGCATTCCGATGAAGACGGAGGTAGTAAATATATTCTTTAGGAATAAATAGAATATAAAAGCACGTATCCTTTTGTTTGTTATGGAATGTAGTAATCAGTATTAAATAGTTTTGAGAAACACGATTGGTGTATAATAAATATGCCGATTTTCTGTAAAAATAATTTATTTGAGTTGGTTTGTACTTTGAATAAATGGAGTTAATCATCTAGAGCCTAGGATACATTAGAACTGCCGCGCCGAGACTTTGTTTACAAATTTATGAAAAATGGCGCGTTCGGTTTGACCGAATATGGTGATTCAAAATAATAGGTCAGATTTAATAAACATCTCCATGTGGGTTGAGTTAAATGTAACTAGCATAAATTAAATTTCAGACATGCATTTCAGGAAGAAAAAAAAGGTGTCAATGAGAGCGTGGAAATTTATTTGATAGGAAAAATCGCTATTTTCGAGACTCATTCCATTAACATTAAATCTAAATAAAATTGAAATAAATCCCACATACTAAAGAAATCAAGAATGCTTGGTATTAAAATATTGTATTAGAGCAGGAGAATCGAATGCTATTAATAACAACTGAAGAAATAGCCGATAAAAGCTTAAATTCATTTTTATGCTCATCAGCACCTAAATTTCAGATAAAAAAAAAAAATGTAGTATTTGCCGATAAAATTAATAATTTCCTTAAACTTCAGAGACTCACCGTAAAACTTTCAGGAAACCTTCTTTGGGGTCTTTTCTGCAGTTTCTTAAAATCTTATGTCGATCCCAGGTGTATGAGTTTTAGAGAAATTTTCTACGTTGGTATTGATTTTTTTTTTTTTTCAAAGGGGGGGGGGGGGTTGAGGAGAATTATTTATTTACTTATTCCTAAAATTTTTAGAAGTAAGAGTTGTTGCAACCTCCACGAACTTAATGTTGATTGCGACCTTTGGGTCAAAGGTCAAGGTCATTAAAAAAAAAAAAAAAAAAAAAAAAAAAAACTTTGCTTTAAACTGAGTTCAACACTGAAATGTACATGAATCTAGATGCATGTTCTGAATTTTTTTTACCCTTGAGTCAGTGTCAAGGTCAAGGGTTGAAGGTCAAGGTCAAAGTTCAAGGTCAAAGGTCAAGGTCATTTAGATAAATAGCTTATATCAACAATTTATATAGTTTTCCAATGACCTTGACCTGTGACCTTGACCTACATTTCAAGTTCAAAGGTCAAACATGCCCATGCAGTTGGTTCAATGTCTCTAGGATAGACCCTTTGGAAAAAAGTTCATTAAATGTAAGCAGAGAAAACTTTCAGGGACAGTAACTCATAGAAGGGGCGGAAGAACCCTTTCGCACTGTATAGATTGAAGAGTGTACTAAATGAGTTAAAGACACTGATGAAGGTTTGGAATCTCTACGGTTTACGGTTTCGGAGGAGTAGCGATAACAAGGTTTTATTGCGAAAGGGGCGACAACTTTTGAATGGGTCAAGCTTGGGGGACAAGAATGAAATCTTTAAAATAGTTTTAGAAGGACATATTAAAGATGCAAAGATATATAGTATATGTTGAAAGACAAAAGAGCTATAAAAAGAGCTAATTTTCTTGTATTTTGAATGACCTTGACCTTTGACCTTGACCTTAACTTCAAGGTATAAGGTCAAAGAATCTTATGCAGTTGGTCCCATTTCTTTACGACTTATCGTTAAGAAAATTTTTCATTATTCGTAAACATCAAAAAATCTCAGGGGCGATAACTTATTAAAGGGCTCGACAAATCATTTCGCAATGAAAAGATTGAAAAGTCCTCTCAAGTAGTTGAAAACATTGGTAATGGTTTCGTACCTCTGCGGTTTATGATTTCGAAGGAGTAGCGATAACAAGGTTTTTCGTTCAAAGGGCAAGAACTCCGAACGGGGTCATAGGTCATACTCGTTGGGTAGTTTTTCGAAATAACTTTTGATGTCGAGTATCATGAACTATAAAGTTCTTCGAAAAGTCTTTCGGTTCAAAAGGCGGTAACGGAAAAATAATAATAATAATAAACATAAGCATTTCAATAGGTCTTTCCACAGAAAGGTGGAAAGACCTAATAATAATAAACATAAGCATTTCAAGAGGTCTTTCCACAGAAAGGTGGAAAGACCTAATAAAGCACTAGGAGACTAATTGTTCAGAGAACAATTAGAGGCCTTTCCACCTTTCTAAGTGTTTCCGTGTCATTTGGGTTGAAAAAAAGAAGAAAAATGCAAAAAAAAAAAAAAAAAAAATGGACCTCCAGCTGGGCTCGAACTCAAAACCCTTGGGTTGAAAGGCAGGTGCGCTAACCATTCGGCCACGCATTCCTATAACATACGTAAGTTAATTGTTTAAGACTATAGAAGAAATGCAAGCGTATTTTTAGAATCGGTAGGGGAAGAAAGAAGTTCCGTAAAAGGAAATAGTTCCTGAACTTGCAAGCAGTATATAAAATAACAAGGGACGGGCTGCGTGAGAAAACGTTAACACTGTTCCCTAATGAAAATGTATTAATGGACTGTAGCCTGATTCATCGATGTTGTGAGCATGCTGATTTTTTTGTAAATAGCTTCGTTGTAAGCTTAAAAGATCGGGTTCGGATTTTAACATTTCTGACTGAATATCCTGAAATAAATATGAAACATTTAAATAAGCATTTCTTTGGGTTTAATTAAATATGTGTGGCCCAAATTTAATTCCCAACATGCATTTTTAGAAGGGAAACACGACAATGAAAGCGAGAATTGTTTTTAATATACCGAAAATCGCTATTTCTGGAAACTGATTAATTCTAAATAAAAATCAAATAAATTCCAAATGTAAAAGAAAGAGAGAATGCTTGGTATTAAAATGTCGTATCATATCAGGAGAATTAAATGCTACTAACGTCATCTGAAGAAATAGCCGATAAAAGGTTTAGATCATTTCTTCGTTCACCTGTACTTAAATTTCAAACACAACAAAACTTGTAGTTTTTGCCGTGAAACTTCATGACTTCTATAAACTTACAAGACTCACCGTAAAACTCTCCAGAAAGTTTCTCTGAGGTCTGTACTACATTTGTACCAAATTTGGTGTCGATCCGAGGTCTGGTTTGAATTCTAGAGTAATATTCTACATTGTTGTTGATGTGATTTTTTTTTTTTTAAAGAAGGTGGGGGGGGGGTGAATGATTTATTTTATGCCTCTTTTAAACTAAGAATTGTAACTACTTCCACATCCTTAAGCCTTATTGTGACCTTTGAGTCAAGGTCAAAGGTCAAGGTCAAAGGTCATTCAAAAAAAAAAAAAGAAAAGAAATCTTTACTTTCTGTATTTTTACCTGATACTGGAGCTGGATGCATGTCCTAACTTTTCTATTTGACCCAATGTCAAGGTCAAAGGTCAAAGTTCAAGGTCATTTGGTGAATTGCTATATTTTACACGTATATAAGGAATTTCTTATGTTTTTAAATGACCTTGACCTTTGACCTTGACCTATATTTCAAGGTCAAAGGTCAAATATGCCGATGCAGTTGGTCCCATGTCTCTAGGATACACCGTTTTAAAAATAAGGTCATTAAATGTAAGTAGCATAAACTTTCAGGGGCAGTAACTGATACAAGGGACCAAAGACTGCTTACGCAATGATAGAATGAAGAGAGTACTAAATGAGTCGAAGACACTGATGAAGGTTTGGAATCTCTACGGTTTACGGTTTCGGAGGAGTAGCGATAACAAGGTTTTGTTGCAAAAGGGGTGACAACTTTTGAATGGGTCAAGCTCGGGGGACAAGAATGAAATCTTTGAAATAGTTTTAGAAGGACATATTACAGATGCAAAGATATTCAGTATATGTTGAAAGACAAAAGAGATATTAAAAAAGCTAATTTTCTCATGTTTTGAATGACCTTGACCTTTGACCTTCACAAAAATTTCAAGGTCAGAGGTCACAAAATCTAATGCAGTTGGTCCCATGTCTTTACGACTTATCGTTTAGAGAATTTTGTCATTATTCGTAAACATCAAAAACTCTCAGGGGCAGTAATTTATTAAAGGGCTCGACAAATCTTTTCGCAATGAAAAGATTGAAAAGTCCTCTCGAGTAGTCGAAAACATTGGTGAAGGTTCTGTATCTCTACGGTTTATGGTTTCGAAGGAGTAGCGATAACAGGCTATTCTTGCGAAAGGGGCAATAACTTCGTAAGAGGTCATGGGTCAAACTCAGGGGGTCGTTTTTCGAAATAACTTTTAATGTCCAGTATCATGAACTATAAAGTTTTTCGATAAGTCTTGCGGTTTCAAAAGTCCGAGAAGAAAAAGAATAATAATAATAATAATAATAATAAACATAAGCATTTCAAGAGGTCTTTCCACAGAAAGGTGGAAAGACCTAATAAAGCACTAGGAGACTAATTGTTCAGAGAACAATTAGAGGCCTTTCCACCTTTCTAAGTGTTTCCGTGTCATTTGGGTTGAAAAAAAGAAGAAAAATGCAAAAAAAAAAAAAAAAAAAATGGACCTCCAGCTGGGCTCGAACTCAAAACCCTTGGGTTGAAAGGCAGGTGCGCTAACCATTCGGCCACGCATTCCTATAACATACGTAAGTTAATTGTTTAAGACTATAGAAGAAATGCAAGCGTATTTTTAGAATCGGTAGGGGAAGAAAGAAGTTCCGTAAAAGGAAATAGTTCCTGAACTTGCAAGCAGTATATAAAATAACAAGGGACGGGCTGCGTGAGAAAACGTTAACACTGTTCCCTAATGAAAATGTATTAATGGACTGTAGCCTGATTCATCGATGTTGTGAGCATGCTGATTTTTTTGTAAATAGCTTCGTTGTAAGCTTAAAAGATCGGGTTCGGATTTTAACATTTCTGACTGAATATCCTGAAATAAATATGAAACATTTAAATAAGCATTTCTTTGGGTTTAATTAAATATGTGTGGCCCAAATTTAATTCCCAACATGCATTTTTAGAAGGGAAACACGACAATGAAAGCGAGAATTGTTTTTAATATACCGAAAATCGCTATTTCTGGAAACTGATTAATTCTAAATAAAAATCAAATAAATTCCAAATGTAAAAGAAAGAGAGAATGCTTGGTATTAAAATGTCGTATCATATCAGGAGAATTAAATGCTACTAACGTCATCTGAAGAAATAGCCGATAAAAGGTTTAGATCATTTCTTCGTTCACCTGTACTTAAATTTCAAACACAACAAAACTTGTAGTTTTTGCCGTGAAACTTCATGACTTCTATAAACTTACAAGACTCACCGTAAAACTCTCCAGAAAGTTTCTCTGAGGTCTGTACTACATTTGTACCAAATTTGGTGTCGATCCGAGGTCTGGTTTGAATTCTAGAGTAATATTCTACATTGTTGTTGATGTGATTTTTTTTTTTTTTAAAGAAGGTGGGGGGGGGGGGTGAATGATTTATTTTATGCCTCTTTTAAACTAAGAATTGTAACTACTTCCACATCCTTAAGCCTTATTGTGACCTTTGAGTCAAGGTCAAAGGTCAAGGTCAAAGGTCATTCAAAAAAAAAAAAGAAAAGAAATCTTTACTTTCTGTATTTTTACCTGATACTGGAGCTGGATGCATGTCCTAACTTTTCTATTTGACCCAATGTCAAGGTCAAAGGTCAAAGTTCAAGGTCATTTGGTGAATTGCTATATTTTACACGTATATAAGGAATTTCTTATGTTTTTAAATGACCTTGACCTTTGACCTTGACCTATATTTCAAGGTCAAAGGTCAAATATGCCGATGCAGTTGGTCCCATGTCTCTAGGATACACCGTTTTAAAAATAAGGTCATTAAATGTAAGTAGCATAAACTTTCAGGGGCAGTAACTGATACAAGGGACCAAAGACTGCTTACGCAATGATAGAATGAAGAGAGTACTAAATGAGTCGAAGACACTGATGAAGGTTTGGAATCTCTACGGTTTACGGTTTCGGAGGAGTAGCGATAACAAGGTTTTGTTGCAAAAGGGGTGACAACTTTTGAATGGGTCAAGCTCGGGGGACAAGAATGAAATCTTTGAAATAGTTTTAGAAGGACATATTACAGATGCAAAGATATTCAGTATATGTTGAAAGACAAAAGAGATATTAAAAAAGCTAATTTTCTCATGTTTTGAATGACCTTGACCTTTGACCTTCACAAAAATTTCAAGGTCAGAGGTCACAAAATCTAATGCAGTTGGTCCCATGTCTTTACGACTTATCGTTTAGAGAATTTTGTCATTATTCGTAAACATCAAAAACTCTCAGGGGCAGTAATTTATTAAAGGGCTCGACAAATCTTTTCGCAATGAAAAGATTGAAAAGTCCTCTCGAGTAGTCGAAAACATTGGTGAAGGTTCTGTATCTCTACGGTTTATGGTTTCGAAGGAGTAGCGATAACAGGCTATTCTTGCGAAAGGGGCAATAACTTCGTAAGAGGTCATGGGTCAAACTCAGGGGGTCGTTTTTCGAAATAACTTTTAATGTCCAGTATCATGAACTATAAAGTTTTTCGATAAGTCTTGCGGTTTCAAAAGTCCGAGAAGAAAAAGAATAATAATAATAATAATAATAATAAACATAAGCATTTCAAGAGGTCTTTCCACAGAAAGGTGGAAAGACCTAATAAAGCACTAGGAGACTAATTGTTCAGAGAACAATTAGAGGCCTTTCCACCTTTCTAAGTGTTTCCGTGTCATTTGGGTTGAAAAAAAGAAGAAAAATGCAAAAAAAAAAAAAAAAAAAATGGACCTCCAGCTGGGCTCGAACTCAAAACCCTTGGGTTGAAAGGCAGGTGCGCTAACCATTCGGCCACGCATTCCTATAACATACGTAAGTTAATTGTTTAAGACTATAGAAGAAATGCAAGCGTATTTTTAGAATCGGTAGGGGAAGAAAGAAGTTCCGTAAAAGGAAATAGTTCCTGAACTTGCAAGCAGTATATAAAATAACAAGGGACGGGCTGCGTGAGAAAACGTTAACACTGTTCCCTAATGAAAATGTATTAATGGACTGTAGCCTGATTCATCGATGTTGTGAGCATGCTGATTTTTTTGTAAATAGCTTCGTTGTAAGCTTAAAAGATCGGGTTCGGATTTTAACATTTCTGACTGAATATCCTGAAATAAATATGAAACATTTAAATAAGCATTTCTTTGGGTTTAATTAAATATGTGTGGCCCAAATTTAATTCCCAACATGCATTTTTAGAAGGGAAACACGACAATGAAAGCGAGAATTGTTTTTAATATACCGAAAATCGCTATTTCTGGAAACTGATTAATTCTAAATAAAAATCAAATAAATTCCAAATGTAAAAGAAAGAGAGAATGCTTGGTATTAAAATGTCGTATCATATCAGGAGAATTAAATGCTACTAACGTCATCTGAAGAAATAGCCGATAAAAGGTTTAGATCATTTCTTCGTTCACCTGTACTTAAATTTCAAACACAACAAAACTTGTAGTTTTTGCCGTGAAACTTCATGACTTCTATAAACTTACAAGACTCACCGTAAAACTCTCCAGAAAGTTTCTCTGAGGTCTGTACTACATTTGTACCAAATTTGGTGTCGATCCGAGGTCTGGTTTGAATTCTAGAGTAATATTCTACATTGTTGTTGATGTGATTTTTTTTTTTTTTAAAGAAGGTGGGGGGGGGGGTGAATGATTTATTTTATGCCTCTTTTAAACTAAGAATTGTAACTACTTCCACATCCTTAAGCCTTATTGTGACCTTTGAGTCAAGGTCAAAGGTCAAGGTCAAAGGTCATTCAAAAAAAAAAAAGAAAAGAAATCTTTACTTTCTGTATTTTTACCTGATACTGGAGCTGGATGCATGTCCTAACTTTTCTATTTGACCCAATGTCAAGGTCAAAGGTCAAAGTTCAAGGTCATTTGGTGAATTGCTATATTTTACACGTATATAAGGAATTTCTTATGTTTTTAAATGACCTTGACCTTTGACCTTGACCTATATTTCAAGGTCAAAGGTCAAATATGCCGATGCAGTTGGTCCCATGTCTCTAGGATACACCGTTTTAAAAATAAGGTCATTAAATGTAAGTAGCATAAACTTTCAGGGGCAGTAACTGATACAAGGGACCAAAGACTGCTTACGCAATGATAGAATGAAGAGAGTACTAAATGAGTCGAAGACACTGATGAAGGTTTGGAATCTCTACGGTTTACGGTTTCGGAGGAGTAGCGATAACAAGGTTTTGTTGCAAAAGGGGTGACAACTTTTGAATGGGTCAAGCTCGGGGGACAAGAATGAAATCTTTGAAATAGTTTTAGAAGGACATATTACAGATGCAAAGATATTCAGTATATGTTGAAAGACAAAAGAGATATTAAAAAAGCTAATTTTCTCATGTTTTGAATGACCTTGACCTTTGACCTTCACAAAAATTTCAAGGTCAGAGGTCACAAAATCTAATGCAGTTGGTCCCATGTCTTTACGACTTATCGTTTAGAGAATTTTGTCATTATTCGTAAACATCAAAAACTCTCAGGGGCAGTAATTTATTAAAGGGCTCGACAAATCTTTTCGCAATGAAAAGATTGAAAAGTCCTCTCGAGTAGTCGAAAACATTGGTGAAGGTTCTGTATCTCTACGGTTTATGGTTTCGAAGGAGTAGCGATAACAGGCTATTCTTGCGAAAGGGGCAATAACTTCGTAAGAGGTCATGGGTCAAACTCAGGGGGTCGTTTTTCGAAATAACTTTTAATGTCCAGTATCATGAACTATAAAGTTTTTCGATAAGTCTTGCGGTTTCAAAAGTCCGAGAAGAAAAAGAATAATAATAATAATAATAATAATAAACATAAGCATTTCAAGAGGTCTTTCCACAGAAAGGTGGAAAGACCTAATAAAGCACTAGGAGACTAATTGTTCAGAGAACAATTAGAGGCCTTTCCACCTTTCTAAGTGTTTCCGTGTCATTTGGGTTGAAAAAAAGAAGAAAAATGCAAAAAAAAAAAAAAAAAATGGACCTCCAGCTGGGCTCGAACTCAAAACCCTTGGGTTGAAAGGCAGGTGCGCTAACCATTCGGCCACGCATTCCTATAACATACGTAAGTTAATTGTTTAAGACTATAGAAGAAATGCAAGCGTATTTTTAGAATCGGTAGGGGAAGAAAGAAGTTCCGTAAAAGGAAATAGTTCCTGAACTTGCAAGCAGTATATAAAATAACAAGGGACGGGCTGCGTGAGAAAACGTTAACACTGTTCCCTAATGAAAATGTATTAATGGACTGTAGCCTGATTCATCGATGTTGTGAGCATGCTGATTTTTTTGTAAATAGCTTCGTTGTAAGCTTAAAAGATCGGGTTCGGATTTTAACATTTCTGACTGAATATCCTGAAATAAATATGAAACATTTAAATAAGCATTTCTTTGGGTTTAATTAAATATGTGTGGCCCAAATTTAATTCCCAACATGCATTTTTAGAAGGGAAACACGACAATGAAAGCGAGAATTGTTTTTAATATACCGAAAATCGCTATTTCTGGAAACTGATTAATTCTAAATAAAAATCAAATAAATTCCAAATGTAAAAGAAAGAGAGAATGCTTGGTATTAAAATGTCGTATCATATCAGGAGAATTAAATGCTACTAACGTCATCTGAAGAAATAGCCGATAAAAGGTTTAGATCATTTCTTCGTTCACCTGTACTTAAATTTCAAACACAACAAAACTTGTAGTTTTTGCCGTGAAACTTCATGACTTCTATAAACTTACAAGACTCACCGTAAAACTCTCCAGAAAGTTTCTCTGAGGTCTGTACTACATTTGTACCAAATTTGGTGTCGATCCGAGGTCTGGTTTGAATTCTAGAGTAATATTCTACATTGTTGTTGATGTGATTTTTTTTTTTTTTAAAGAATGTGGGGGGGGGGGTGAATGATTTATTTTATGCCTCTTTTAAACTAAGAATTGTAACTACTTCCACATCCTTAAGCCTTATTGTGACCTTTGAGTCAAGGTCAAAGGTCAAGGTCAAAGGTCATTCAAAAAAAAAAAAAGAAAAGAAATCTTTACTTTCTGTATTTTTACCTGATACTGGAGCTGGATGCATGTCCTAACTTTTCTATTTGACCCAATGTCAAGGTCAAAGGTCAAAGTTCAAGGTCATTTGGTGAATTGCTATATTTTACACGTATATAAGGAATTTCTTATGTTTTTAAATGACCTTGACCTTTGACCTTGACCTATATTTCAAGGTCAAAGGTCAAATATGCCGATGCAGTTGGTCCCATGTCTCTAGGATACACCGTTTTAAAAATAAGGTCATTAAATGTAAGTAGCATAAACTTTCAGGGGCAGTAACTGATACAAGGGACCAAAGACTGCTTACGCAATGATAGAATGAAGAGAGTACTAAATGAGTCGAAGACACTGATGAAGGTTTGGAATCTCTACGGTTTACGGTTTCGGAGGAGTAGCGATAACAAGGTTTTGTTGCAAAAGGGGTGACAACTTTTGAATGGGTCAAGCTCGGGGGACAAGAATGAAATCTTTGAAATAGTTTTAGAAGGACATATTACAGATGCAAAGATATTCAGTATATGTTGAAAGACAAAAGAGATATTAAAAAAGCTAATTTTCTCATGTTTTGAATGACCTTGACCTTTGACCTTCACAAAAATTTCAAGGTCAGAGGTCACAAAATCTAATGCAGTTGGTCCCATGTCTTTACGACTTATCGTTTAGAGAATTTTGTCATTATTCGTAAACATCAAAAACTCTCAGGGGCAGTAATTTATTAAAGGGCTCGACAAATCTTTTCGCAATGAAAAGATTGAAAAGTCCTCTCGAGTAGTCGAAAACATTGGTGAAGGTTCTGTATCTCTACGGTTTATGGTTTCGAAGGAGTAGCGATAACAGGCTATTCTTGCGAAAGGGGCAATAACTTCGTAAGAGGTCATGGGTCAAACTCAGGGGGTCGTTTTTCGAAATAACTTTTAATGTCCAGTATCATGAACTATAAAGTTTTTCGATAAGTCTTGCGGTTTCAAAAGTCCGAGAAGAAAAAGAATAATAATAATAATAATAATAATAAACATAAGCATTTCAAGAGGTCTTTCCACAGAAAGGTGGAAAGACCTAATAAAGCACTAGGAGACTAATTGTTCAGAGAACAATTAGAGGCCTTTCCACCTTTCTAAGTGTTTCCGTGTCATTTGGGTTGAAAAAAAGAAGAAAAATGCAAAAAAAAAAAAAAAAAATGGACCTCCAGCTGGGCTCGAACTCAAAACCCTTGGGTTGAAAGGCAGGTGCGCTAACCATTCGGCCACGCATTCCTATAACATACGTAAGTTAATTGTTTAAGACTATAGAAGAAATGCAAGCGTATTTTTAGAATCGGTAGGGGAAGAAAGAAGTTCCGTAAAAGGAAATAGTTCCTGAACTTGCAAGCAGTATATAAAATAACAAGGGACGGGCTGCGTGAGAAAACGTTAACACTGTTCCCTAATGAAAATGTATTAATGGACTGTAGCCTGATTCATCGATGTTGTGAGCATGCTGATTTTTTTGTAAATAGCTTCGTTGTAAGCTTAAAAGATCGGGTTCGGATTTTAACATTTCTGACTGAATATCCTGAAATAAATATGAAACATTTAAATAAGCATTTCTTTGGGTTTAATTAAATATGTGTGGCCCAAATTTAATTCCCAACATGCATTTTTAGAAGGGAAACACGACAATGAAAGCGAGAATTGTTTTTAATATACCGAAAATCGCTATTTCTGGAAACTGATTAATTCTAAATAAAAATCAAATAAATTCCAAATGTAAAAGAAAGAGAGAATGCTTGGTATTAAAATGTCGTATCATATCAGGAGAATTAAATGCTACTAACGTCATCTGAAGAAATAGCCGATAAAAGGTTTAGATCATTTCTTCGTTCACCTGTACTTAAATTTCAAACACAACAAAACTTGTAGTTTTTGCCGTGAAACTTCATGACTTCTATAAACTTACAAGACTCACCGTAAAACTCTCCAGAAAGTTTCTCTGAGGTCTGTACTACATTTGTACCAAATTTGGTGTCGATCCGAGGTCTGGTTTGAATTCTAGAGTAATATTCTACATTGTTGTTGATGTGATTTTTTTTTTTTTTAAAGAATGTGGGGGGGGGGGTGAATGATTTATTTTATGCCTCTTTTAAACTAAGAATTGTAACTACTTCCACATCCTTAAGCCTTATTGTGACCTTTGAGTCAAGGTCAAAGGTCAAGGTCAAAGGTCATTCAAAAAAAAAAAAAGAAAAGAAATCTTTACTTTCTGTATTTTTACCTGATACTGGAGCTGGATGCATGTCCTAACTTTTCTATTTGACCCAATGTCAAGGTCAAAGGTCAAAGTTCAAGGTCATTTGGTGAATTGCTATATTTTACACGTATATAAGGAATTTCTTATGTTTTTAAATGACCTTGACCTTTGACCTTGACCTATATTTCAAGGTCAAAGGTCAAATATGCCGATGCAGTTGGTCCCATGTCTCTAGGATACACCGTTTTAAAAATAAGGTCATTAAATGTAAGTAGCATAAACTTTCAGGGGCAGTAACTGATACAAGGGACCAAAGACTGCTTACGCAATGATAGAATGAAGAGAGTACTAAATGAGTCGAAGACACTGATGAAGGTTTGGAATCTCTACGGTTTACGGTTTCGGAGGAGTAGCGATAACAAGGTTTTGTTGCAAAAGGGGTGACAACTTTTGAATGGGTCAAGCTCGGGGGACAAGAATGAAATCTTTGAAATAGTTTTAGAAGGACATATTACAGATGCAAAGATATTCAGTATATGTTGAAAGACAAAAGAGATATTAAAAAAGCTAATTTTCTCATGTTTTGAATGACCTTGACCTTTGACCTTCACAAAAATTTCAAGGTCAGAGGTCACAAAATCTAATGCAGTTGGTCCCATGTCTTTACGACTTATCGTTTAGAGAATTTTGTCATTATTCGTAAACATCAAAAACTCTCAGGGGCAGTAATTTATTAAAGGGCTCGACAAATCTTTTCGCAACGAAAAGATTGAAAAGTCCTCTCGAGTAGTCGAAAACATTGGTGAAGGTTCTGTATCTCTACGGTTTATGGTTTCGAAGGAGTAGCGATAACAGGCTATTCTTGCGAAAGGGGCAATAACTTCGTAAGAGGTCATGGGTCAAACTCAGGGGGTCGTTTTTCGAAATAACTTTTAATGTCCAGTATCATGAACTATAAAGTTTTTCGATAAGTCTTGCGGTTTCAAAAGTCCGGGAAGAAAAAGAATAATAATAATAATAATAATAATAAACATAAGCATTTCAAGAGGTCTTTCCACAGAAAGGTGGAAAGACCTAATAATAAACATAAGCATTTCAAGAGGTCTTTCCACAGAAAGGTGGAAAGACCTAATAAACAGAAGAAAATCAATAGGTCTTTCCACAGAAAGGTGGAAAGACCTAATAACTAGTAAACTAATTGTTCTCGAACAATTAGAGGTCTTTCCACCTTCTTTAAATTTCATATATTTTTCACATTTTACTCTATAAAGTTAATTTTTATACCAAAAGAATCCATAAATGGCTTGAAAGATAGAAAAAATGAAAAATTTAACAAATTTGAAATGACCTTGACCTTTGACCTTGAACAAATTTTCAAGGTCAAAGGTCAAGGGTCACATTGCACTTGACCCCATGCTTCTATGCCTTTTAGTTTTGAAGTTATAAGGTTTAATAGTAAGCGCAAATACATTAAAGGGCAATAACTCATATAAGGGGTCAATGGATACTTTCGCACTGAATAGATTGAAGTTGTGTCTAAAGACCCTGAAGACATTAGTGAAGGTTTTGTGTCTCTACGGTTTACGGTTTCAGAGGAGTAGCGATAACAAGGTTTTCAGTAAAAGGGGCAATAACTTTTAAAGGGGTAAATCTTAGGGGACAAGTACGAAATCTTTGAAATAGTTTTAAGAGGACATATTAATGATGCAAAGATATTTAGTATATGTTGAAAGACAAAAGAGATATAAAAAGAGCTTAATTTCTTATATTTTGAATGACCTTGACCTTTGACCTTTGCATATATTATATGGTCAAAGGTCATTGAATCTTATTCAGTTGGTCCCATGTCTCTATAACTTATTGTTTTGAAAATTTTTAATTATTTGTAAACATCAAAAACTTTCAGGGGCAATAACTCATAAAAGGGGTTGACGAATACTTTTGCAATGAATAGAGTGAAGAGTCTCCTCAATTAGTCGAAGACATTGGTGAAGGTTTCGTAATTCTACGGTTTACGGTTTCGGAGGAGTAGCGATAACAAGGTTTCTAGTGAAAGGGGAAATAACTGCGAAAGTGGTCATAGGTTATACGCGTTGGGTCAAATTTGTTCATAACTTTTCATGACCTTTACGATGAACGAATAATCTTTTCGATAAACATCGAAACAAAAAATCAGCGGAAGAAAAATAATAATAATAAGAAGAAGAATAACTAGTAGACTAATTGTTCTCGAACAATTAGAGGTCTTTCCACCTTCTTTAAATTTCCTATATTCTTCACATTTAACTCTCTACTGTTTATTTTTATAGGAAAGAAACCAGAAATGGCTTGAGAGATGGAAAAAATGAAAATTTTAAAAATTTTGAAATGACCTTGACCTTTGACCTTGAACACATATTCAAGGTCAAAGGTCACGGGTCACATTGCAATTAACCCCATGCTTCTACGACTTTTAGTTTTAAAGTTATAAGGTTTACTAATAAGCGCAAAGACGTTAAAGGGCGATAACTCATATAAGGGGTCACCGGATACTTTTGCACTGAATAGACTGAAGTTGTGTCTAAAGTCCCTGAGTACATTAGTGAAGGTTTCGTGTCTCTGCGGTTTATGGTTTCGGAGGAGTAGCAATAACAAGGTTTTTTTGCACAAGGGGCAATAACTTTTAAAAGGGTTAAGCTTAGGGGACAAGATTGAAATCTTTGAAATAGTTTTAAAAGTACATATAAAAGATGCAAAGATATACTGTATATGTTGAAAGACAAAAGAGCTGTAAAAAGATCTTAATTTCTCATTTTTGGAATGACCTAGACCTTTGACCTTTGCTTATATTTTAAGGTCAAAGGTCAATGAATCTTATGCAGTTGGTCCCATGTCTCTACGACTTATCGTTTTGAAAATTTTTAATTATTCGTAAACATCAAAGACTTTCAGGGGCAATAACTCATAAAAAGGGTCGACGAATACTTTCGCAATGAAAAGATTGAAGAGTCCTCTCAAGTAGTCCAAGACATTGGTAAAGGTTTCGTACCTCTACGGTTTACGGTTTCGAAGGAGTAGCGATAACAAGGTTTTTCGTACAAGGGGCAAGAACTCCGAAAGGGGTCATAGGTCATACTCGTTGGGTAGTTTTTCGAAATAACTTTTGATGTCGAGTATCATGAACTATAAAGTTTTTCGATAAGTCTTTCGGTTCAAAAGGCGGTAGCGGAAAAAAAAAATAATAATAATAATAACTAGTAAACTAATTGTTCAGAGAACAATTAGAGGTCTTTCCACCTTTTTAAGTGTTTCCGTGTCATTTGGGCTGAAAAAAAATGAAGAAAAATGCAATAAATGCAACAGAAAAAAAAAAAAAAAAAAAAAAAAAACTCCTCCAGCTGGGATCGAACTCAAAACCCTTGGTTTGAAAGGCAGGTGCAATAACCATTAGGCCACGCACTCCAATAACAATAGTGCGTTAAAATGTTTAGGACTATAGAATAATTGCAAGCGTATTTTTAGAATCGGTAGGGGAAGAAAGAAGTTCCGTAAAAGGAAATAGTTCCTGAATTTGCAAGCAGTATATTAAATAATAAGGGACGGGCTGCGTAAGAAAACATTAACACTGTTCCCTAATGAAAATGTATTAATGGACTGTAGCCCGATTCATCGATATTGTGAGCATGCTGAATTTTTTGTAAATAGCTTCGTTGTAAGCTTAAAAGATCGGGTTCGGATTTTAACATTTCTGACTGAATATCCTGAAATAAATATGAAACATTTAAATAAGCATTTCTTTGGGTTAAATTAAATATGTGTAGCCCAAATTAAATTCCCAACATGCATTTTTAGAAGGGAAACACGACATTGAAAGCGAGAATTGTTTTTAATATACCGAAAATCGCTATTTCTGGAAACTGATTAATTCTAAATAAAAATCAAATAAATTCCAAATGTAAAAGAAAGAGAGAATGCTTGGTATTAAAATGTCGTATCATATCAGGAGAATTAAATGCCACTAAAGACATCTGAAGAAATAGCCGATAAAAGGTTTAGATCATTTCTTCGTTCACCTGCACTTTAATTTCAAACACAACAGAACTTGTAGTTTTTGCTGTGAAACTTTATGACTTCTATAAACTTATAAGACTCACCGTAAAACTCTCCAGAAAGTTTTTCTGAGGTCTATACTACATTTGTACCAAATATGGTGTCGATCCGAGGTCTGGTTTGAATTTTCCAGAAATATTCTACGTTGTTGTTGATGTGATTTTTTTTTTTTTAAGAAGGGGGGGGGGATGAAGTATTTATTTTATGCCTCTTTTAAACTAAGAATTGTAACTACTTCCACATCCTTAAGCCTTATTGTGACCTTTGGGTCAAGGGTCAAAGGTCAAAGGTCAAGGTCATTACCAAAAAAAAAAAAAAAAAGAAATCTTTACTTTCTGTGTTTTTACCTGATACTGGAGCTGGATGCACGTCCTAACTTTTCCATTTGACCCAATGTCAAGGTCAAAGGTCAAGGTCAAAGTTCAAGGTCATTTGATGAATTGCTATATTTTACACATATATAAGGGATTTCTTATGTTTTTAAATGACCTTGACCTTTGACCCTGACCTATATTTCAAGGTCAAAGATCAAATATGCCGATGCAGTTGGTTCCATGTCTCTAGGTTAGACCCTTTGAAAAAAAGTTCATTAAATATAAGCAGCGAAAACTTTCAGGGACAGTAACTCATAGAAGGGGCCGAAGAACCCTTTCGCACTGTATAGATTGAAGAGTGTACTAAATGAGTCGAAGACACTGATGAAGGTTTGGAATCTCTACGCTTTACGGTTTCGGAGGAGTAGCGATAACAAGGTTTTATTGCGAAAGGGGTGACAACTTTTGAATGGGTCAAGCTTGGGGGACAAGAATGAAATCTTTGAAATAGTTTTAGAAGGAGAAATTACATATGCAAAGATATGTAGTATATGTTGAAAGACAAAAGAGCTATAAAAAGAGCTAATTTTCTTATATTTTGAATGACCTTGACCTTTGACCTTGACCTTAATTTCAAGGTATAAGGTCAAACAATCTTATGCAATTGGTCCTATTTCTTTACGACTTATCGTTAAGAAAATTTTTCATTATTCGTAAACATCAAAAAATCTCAGGGGCGATAACTTATTAAAGGGCTCGACAAATCATTTCGCAATGAAAAGATTGAAAAGTCCTCTCAAGTTGTGGAAAACATTGGTAATGGTTTCGAACCTCTGCGGTTTATGATTTCGAAGGAGTAGCGATAACAAGGTTTTTAGTTCAAAGGGCAAGAACTCCGAAAGGGGTCATAGGTCATACTCGTTGGGTAGTTTTTCGAAATAACTTTTGATTTCAAGTATCATGAACTATAAAGTTCTTCGAAAAATCTTTCGGTTCAAAAGGCGGTAACGGAAAAATAATAATAATAATAAACATAAGCATTTCAAGAGGTCTTTCCACAGAAAGGTGGAAAGACCTAATAAACAGAAGCATTTCAAGAGGTCTTTCCACAGAAAGGTGGAAAGACCTAATAACTAGTAGACTAATTGTTCTCGAACAATTAGAGGTCTTTCCACCTCCTTTCAATTTCATATATTTTTCATATTTTACTCTCTAAAATTAATTTTTATACAAAAAGAATCTATAAATGGCTTGAGAGATAGAAAAAAATGAAAATTCTAATAAAATTTTGAAATGACCTTGACCTTTGACCTTGAACAAAATAGTAAAGGTCAAAGGTCAAGGGTCACATTGCACTTGACCCCATGCTTCTACGACTTTTAGTTTTAAAGTTATAAGGATTAATAATAAGCGCAAAGACGTTAAAGGGCAATAACTCATATAAGGGATCATCAGATCCTTTCACACTGAATAGATTGAAGTTGTGTCTAAAGACCCTTAAGACATTAGTGAAGGTTTGGTGTCTGTACAGTTTACGGTTTCTAAGGAGTAGCGATAACAAGGTTTTTAGTGAAAGGGGCAATAACTTTTAAAGGGGTTAATCTTAGGGGACATGTATAAAATCTGTGAAATGGTTTTAAAAAGACATATCAAAGATGTAAAGCTATATAGTATAGGTTGAAAGACAAAAGAGATATAAAAAGAGCTTAATTTCTCATATTTTGAATGACCTTGACCTTTGACCTTGACAAAAATTTTAATGTCTGAGTTCAAAGAATCTAATGCAGTTGGTTCCATGTCTCTACGACTTATCGTTTTGAAAATTTTTCATTATACGTAAACTTCATAAACTTTCAGGGGCAATAACTCATTGAAGGGATCGACAAATCATTTCGCAATGAACAGATTGAAAGGTCCTCTCAAGTAGTCGAAGACAATGGTGAAGGTTCTGTATCTCTACGGTTTACAGTTTCGAAGGAGTAGTGATAACAAGCTGTTCTTGCGAAAGGGGCAATAACTTTGTAAGAGGTCATAGGTCAAACACGGGGGGTCGTTTTTCAGAATAACTTTTAATATCCAGTGTCATGAACTATAAAGTTTTTCGATAAGTCTTGCGGTTTCAAAAGTCCGGGAAGAAAAATAATAATAATAATAATAACTAGTAGACTAATTGTTCTCGAACAATTAGAGGTCTTTCCACATTCTTTAAATTTCATATATTTTTCATATTTAACTCTCTATTGTTTTATTTTTATACAAAAGAAACAAGAAATGGCTTGAGAAATGGAAAAAATGAAATTTAAAAAAAAAAATTGAATGACCTTGACCTTTGACCTTGAACAATTATTTAAGTTCATAAGTCAAGGGTCAAATTGCACTTGACCCCATGCTTCTACGACTTTTAGTTTTAAAGTTATAAGGTTTAATAGTAAGAGCAAAGACGTTAAAGGGCGATAACTCATATAAGGGGTCATAGGATCCTTTCGCACTGAATAGATTGAAGTTGTGTCTAAAGGCCCTGAGGACATAAGTGAAGGTTTCGTGTCTCTGCGGTTTATGGTTTCGGAGTAGTAGCGATAACAAGGTTTTCAGTGAAAGGGGCAATAACTTTTGAAAGGGTAAATCTTAGGGGACAAGTATGAAATCTTTGAAATAATTTTAAGAGGACATATTAAAGATGCAAAGAGATTTAGTATATAATGAAAGACAAAAGAGATATAAAGAGAGCTTAATTTCTCAAATTTTGAATGACCTTGACCTTTGACCTTTACAAAAATTTCAAGGTCTGAGGTCAAAGAATCTAATGCAGTTGGTTCCATGTCTCTACGACTTATCGTTTTGAAAATTTTTCATTATTTGTAAACTTCATAAACTTTCAGGGGCAATAACTCATTGAAAGGGTCGACAAATCATTTCGCAATGAATAGATTGAAAAGTCCTCTCAAGTAGTCAAAGACATTGGTGAAGGTTCTGTATCTCCACGATTTACGGTTTTGAAGGAGTAGCGATAACAAGCTATTCTTGCGAAAGGGGCAATAACTTCGTAAGAGGTCATAGGTCAAACACGTTGGGTCGTTTTTCGGAATAACTTTTAATATCCAGTATCATGAACTATAAAGTTTTTTGATAAGTCTTGCGGTTTCAAAAGTCCTGGAAGAAAAAGAATAATAATAATAATAATAATAATAAACATAAGCATTTCAAGAGGTCTTTCCACAGAAAGGTGGAAAGACCTAATAAACATAAGCATTTCAAGAGGTCTTTCCACAGAAAGGTGGAAAGACCTAATAATAATAAACAGAAGAAAATCAATAGGTCTTTCCACAGAAAGGTGGAAAGACCTAATAACAAGGGACGGGCTGCGTGAGAAAAAGTTAACACTGTTCCCTAATGAAAATGTATTAATGGACTGTAGCCCGATTCATCGATATTGTGCGCATGCTGAATTTTTTGTAAATAGCTTCCTTGTAAGCTTAAAAGATCGGGTTCGGATTTTAACATTTCTGACTGAATATCCTGAAATAAATATGAAACATTTAAATAAGCATTTCTTTGGGTTTAATTAAATATGTGTAGCCCAAATTAAATTCCCAACATGCATTTTTAGAAGGGAAACACGACAATGAAAGCGAGAATTGTTTTTTTATATACCGAAAATCGCTATTTCTGGAAACTGATTAATTCTAAATAAAAATCAAATAAATTCCAAATGTAAAAGAAAGAGAGAATGCTTGATATTAAAATGTCGTATCATATAAGGAGAATTGAATGCTACTAACGACATCTGAGGAAATAGCCGATAAAAGGTTTAGATCATTTCTTCGTTCACCTGCACTTAAATTTCAAACACAACAGAACTTGTAGTTTTTGCCGTGAAATTTCGTGACTTCTATAAACTTATAAGACTCACCGTAAAACTCTCCAGAAAGTTTCTCTGAGGTCTATACTACATTTTAAACCGAATTTGGTGTCGATCCGAGGTCTGGTTTGAATTCTAGAGTAATATTCTACGTTGTTGTTGATGTGATTTTTTTTTTTTTTTAAGAAGTGGGGGGGGGGGGTGAATTATTTATTTTATGCCTCTTTTAAACTAAGAATTGTAACTACTTTCACATCCTTAAGCCTTATTGTGACCTTTGGGTCAAGGTCAAAGGTCAAGGTCAAAGGTCAAGGTCATAAAAAAAAAAAAACAAGAAATCTTTACTTTCAAAGTTTTCACCTGATACTGGAGCTGAATGCATGTCCTTACTTTTCCATTTGACCCAAAGTCAAGGTCAAAGGTCAAGGTCAAAGTTCAAGGTCATTTGGTGAATTGCTATATTTTACACATATATAAGGAATTTCTTATGTTTTTAAATGACCTTGACCTTTGACCTTGACCTATATTTCAAGGTCAAAGGTCAAATATTGCGATGCAGTTGGTCCCATGTCTCTAGGATACACCGTTTTAAAAAAAAGTTCATTAAATGTAAGTAGCATAAACTTTCAGGGGCAGTAACTCATACAAGGGACCAAAGAATGCTTTCGCAATGATAGAATGAAGAGAGTACTAAATGAGTCGAAGACACTGATGAAGGTTTGGAATCTCTACGGTTTACAGTTTCGGAGGAGTAGCGATAACAAAGTTTTGTTGCAAAAGGGGTGACAACTTTTGAATGGGTCAAGCTCGGGGGACAAGAATGAAATCTTTGAAATAGATTAGGAAGGACATATTATAGATGCAAAGATATTCAGTATATGTTGAAAGACAAAAGAGATATTAAAAAAGCTAATTTTCTCATATTTTGAATGACCTTGACCTTTGACCTCTATATAAATTTCAAGGTCAAAGGTTGAGATATCCAATGCCATTGGTCCCATGTCTCTACGATTAATCGTTTAAAAAAAAAAATTATTCGTAACCATCAAAAACTTTCAGGGGCAATAACTAATTAAAGGGGTTCATGCAACCTTTCGCACTGAAAAGATTGAAGAGTCTACTAAATTAGTCGAAGACATTAGTGAAGGTTTCATATCTCTAAGGTTTAAGGTTTCGAAGGAGTAGCGATAACAAGCTTTTATTGCGAAAGGGGTTATAACTCCTTGAGGGGTCAAAGTTCATATACGCAGGGTCAACTGCAAAAATCTTTTACGAAGTACATTCTTATGGACTATAAATCTTTTCGATAACTTATGAAACAAAAAATCATTCGGCGAAAAAGTAATAATAATAATAACTAGTAGGCTAATTGTTCTCGAACAATTAGAGGTCTTTCCATCTTTAAATTTCATATATTCTTTACATTTAACTCTTTACTGTTTATTTTTTTTACAAAAGAAACCAGAAATGGCTTGAGAGATGGAAAAAATGAAAATTTTTAAAATTTTTAAATGACCTTCACCTTTGACCTTGAACAGATATTCAAGGTCAAAGTTTAAGGGTCACATTGCAATTAACCCCATGCTTCTACCACTTTTAATTTTGAAGTTATAAGGCTTACTAGAAAGCGCAAAGACGTTAAAGGGCAATAACTCATATAAGGGATCACCGGATACTTTCGCACTGAATAGATTGAAGTTGTATCTAAAGACACTGAATACATTAGTGAAGGTTTCGTGTCTCTGTGGTTTACGGTTTCAGAGGAGTAGCGATAACAAGGTTTTTCGCACAAGGGGCAATAACTTTTAAAAGGGTTAAGCTAAGGGGACAAAGTTGAAATCTTTGAAATAGTTTTAAAAGTACATATTAAAGATGCAAAGATATACTGTATATGTTGAAAGACAAAAGAGCTATAAAAAGAGCTTTATTTCTCATATTTGGAATGACCTTGACCTTTGACCTTGACATAAACTTCAAGGTCTAGGGTTAAGGAATCTAATGCAGTTAGTTTCATGTCTCTACGACTTATCGTTTTGAAAATTTTTCATTATTTGTAAACTTCAAAAACTTTCAGGGGCAATAACTCATAAAAGGGCTCAACGAATCCTTTCGTAATGAATAGATTGAAGAGTCTTCTCAATTAGTCGAAGACATTGGTGAAGGTTTTGTAACTCTACGGTTTACGGTTTTGGAGGAGTAGCGATAACAAGGTTTCTAGTGAAAGGGGCAATAACTGCGAAAGAGGTCATAGGTTATACGCGTTGGGTCAAATTTGTTCATAACTTTTTCTGACCTTTACGATGAACAAAAAATCTTTTCAATAAATGTCGAAACAAAAAATCAGCGGAAGAAAAATAATAATAATAAGAAGAAGAATAATAATAACTAGTAGACTAATTGTTCTCGAACAATTAGAGGTCTTTCCACCTTTAAATTTCATATATTCTTCATATTTAACTCTCTACTCTTTATTTTTATACAAAAGAAACCAGAAATGGCTTGAGAGATGGAAAAAATGAAAATTTAAAAATTTTGAAATGACCTTGACCTTTGACCTTGAACAAATATTCAAGGTCAAAGGCCAAGGGTCACATTACAATTAACCCCATGCTTCTACCAGTTTTAGCTTTCAAGTTATAAGGTTTACTAGTAAGCGCTAAGACGTTAAAGGGCGATAACTCATATAAGGGGTCATCGGATACTTTCGCACTGAATAGATGGAAGTTGTGTCTAAAGACACTGAATACATTAGTAAAGGTTTCGTGTCTCTGCGGTTTACGGTTTCAGAGGAGTAGCGATAACAAGGTTTTTTGCACAAGGGGCAATAACTTTTAAAAGGGTTAAGCTAAGGGGACAAGATTGAAATCTTTGAAATAGTTTTAAAAGTACATATTAAAGATGCAAAGATATACTGTATATGTTGAAAGACAAAAGAGCTATAAAAAGAGCTTTATTTCTCTTATTTGGAATGACCTTGACCTTTGACCTTGATATAAACTTCAAGGTCTAGGGTTAAGGAATCTAATGCAGTTGGTTTCATGTCTCTACGACTTATCGTTTTGAAAATTTTTCATTATTTGTAAACTTCAAAAACTTTCAGGGGCAATAACTCATAAAAGGGCTCAACGAATCCTTTCGTAATGAATAGATTGAAGAGTCTCCTCAATTAGTCGAAGACATTGGTGAAGGTTTCGTATCTCTATGGTTTATGGTTTCAGAGGAGTAGCGATAACAAGGTTTCTAGCGAAAGGGGCAATAACTGCGAAAGAGGTCATAGGTTATATGCGTTGGGTCAAATTTGTTCATAACTTTTTATGACCTTTACGATGAACAAAAAATCTTTTCGATAAATGTCGAAACAAAAAATCAGCGGAAGAAAAATAATAATAAGAAGAAGAAGAATAATAACTAGTAGACTAATTGTTCCCGAACAATTAGAGGTCTTTCCACCTTCTTCAAATTTCATATATTCTTCATATTTAACTCTCTACTGTTTATTTTTATACAAGAGAAACCAGAAATTGCTTGAAAAATGGAAAAAATGAAATATTTAAAAAAATTCGAAATGACCTTGACCTTTGACCTTGAGAAAATAGTGAAGGTCAAAGGTCAAGGGTCACATTGCACTTGACCCCATGCTTCTACGACCTTTAGTTTTAAAGTTATAAGGTTTAACAGTAAGCAAAAGGACATTAAAGGGCAATAACTCATAGAAGGGGCCATTGGATCCTTTCGCACTGAATAGATTGAAGTTGTGTCTAAAGACCCTGAAGACATTAGTGAAGGATTGATGTCTTTACGGTCTACGGTTTTGGAGGAGTAGCGATAACAATATTTTTAATGAAAAGGGCAATAACTTTTAAAGGGGTCAAACTTTGGGGACAAGTATGAAATATTTGAAATAGATTTAAGAGGACATATTAAATAAGCAAAGATGTATAGTATATGTTGAAAGACAAAAAAGATATAAGAAGAGCTTAATTTCTCATTTTTGGAATGACCTTGACCTTTGACCTTTGCATATATTTTAAGGTCAAAAGTCAATTAATCTTATGCAGTTGGTCCCATGTCTCTACGACTTATCGTTTTGAAAATTTTTAATTATTTGTAAACATCAAAAACTTTCAGGGGCAATAACTCATAAAAGGGGTCCGCGAATACTTTCGCAATGAAAAGATTGAAGAGTCCTCTCAAGTAGTCGAAGACATTGGTGAAGGTTCCGTACCTCTACGGTTTATGGTTTCGAAGGAGTAGCGATAACAAGGTTTTATTGCGAAAGGGGTTGTAACTCCTTAAGGGGTCAAAGTTCATATACGCAGGGTCAACTGCAAAAATCTTTTACAAAGTACATTCTTATGGACCATGAATCTTTTCGATATCTTTTGAAACAAAAAACCATTCGGCGGAAAAATAATAATAATAATAATAAACAGAACAATTTCAATAGGTCTTTCCACAGAAAGGTGGAAAGACCTAATAATAAACAG
The DNA here is from genome assembly GCF_033153115.1 of Saccostrea echinata. Taxonomy (NCBI): domain Eukaryota; kingdom Metazoa; phylum Mollusca; class Bivalvia; order Ostreida; family Ostreidae; genus Saccostrea; species Saccostrea echinata. Next base: position 22,480,866 of record NW_026889805.1, on the reverse strand, counting down.
AACAATTTCAATAGGTCTTTCCACAGAAAGGTGGAAAGACCTAATAACTAGACCTTTTTTCGTTGTTCAACGAAAATTGAAGTGCTTTTCGACTCTACTCCCTTAGCCTCTTATTTTTTACCATTAATAAAATTCAAACCTGAAAAAAAAACGAAAAAACAAAAAAAAAAAAAAAACCAAAAAAAAAAAAAAAAAAAAAAAAAAAAAAAAAAACAGTACTTTCATCCTTTTTATTCAGAGGACCTTGACCTTTGACCTTTGACCTTTTGAACACAATAAACCCTTTAGTAAGCTAAGATTTCTGTAATGTATATTCTTTATATACATAAACATACTTTACTTTCATCCCCCCCCCCTCTTTTTCCCCTGCGCAATGGCTACGTAGATTTTTTCTCCAAACTCTAAACCAGACATCGTATTAACCTAAAATTTCAGAATACTTTACAAAACACCCCATAAAAACTTTCTGGAAAGTTTGAAAGGCATTGTCTCATTTACCTAGAAGATATAAACTTTATCGGCAAGAACAAGAAATTCCGAAGTGCCTAAAATTTCTTTTCTGGTGATCGGAGAAACAAGATATACATTTTATCTAGAACTTCTTCAAATATCTTTGATGTCATTTGTTTCTTCTGTTATGATTAGTTAATTTCCTTTCAGATATTTATCTTCTTTTTCAAACCTCAAATTTATTTTAATTTTATTTAGAATTAATTCATCTTGTAAAATATGCTTTTTGTGATCCTGAAATGAGATTCATGTTTTTTTTTCCCCTGTACCTTCTAACTTTACATGATTTGACTTTAATCTATGAAAGTCCGTCTACGAAACACTTGAGGATCCACCCCCGTATTTTTGTTCTACGCATTTTAGGTGGCAGCGAATTTAGTTTCGTACGAAAGTCCCGGTCAAATATCTGAAAACACTGAGATCTCTTAAGTTTGATGTGATATTCGATGTAGCAAAATGAAAGGAACCATTATGGGATACATGGCGAGTCTAGCAGAGCGCTTGTTGAAAAAGTATAGCTACGCAGCCAACAGGACCAAACCTTACTTTCGCTTTCTACGCTCGCCAACCGTGCAAAGAACGTTAACTCTAATTACGCGATGAAATCAAGAGAACTGTAAAAGTACTGTTTTTCAGGCCTCTGAAACTCCTATAAGGGGTCAAAAAGTGACCCTACGGACCATAATTTTTAAAATGTATTCTTCGTGCTCAACTCAAATCCGAAAACTGTTTACAGATCTGTTGAGAAATAAAAAAGTTACAGGGAAAAGCTGTTTTGTTGTACTGGCCCCTAAAACTCCCTTATTTTGTGGAATTTTGTTTTCATCACCTAATCACCTGAAGACAGTGTAAAAGTGAGTATTCCACTTAAATATGACAAGAATTGCTTGCTTCCTTTCTGAAATAATGGAACATGCGTGATTTCAATTTAACATAGAAACTCTCATAGACAATTTTTGGGGACTCATAAAACCGAAAGTTCTGCTTGGATTGACTTGAAACTTATAGTACATGTTCTATTAATCACTTTTAACAATATGTAGTCTTCAAAATATTTTTCCTATATGGTTTTGAAATTTTAACATTTCCATCCCCCCTTTTTCTTAACTTTGGAGTCTTACAACACAAGAATGTATCATAGGCACAACAACGCTGTCGCTAACTTTTTTGTAGGATTTCCTTTGAAGAATCTATTGCTAAAATTTGAATGAATTTCCATATCAAATAAGAATTGTTTAAGCTCCTAAAGAAATCTGAGTTTTCTACTTGTAAATACCGGAAGTGAAGTTTCCGGAAGTACAAAACCTTACATACGGGAGAGATTCAGATAAGCTGTCTAACGGTTTTATTATAAAATACATATAACCAAAGATTTTCTTTAAATCCGAAACGTAAAAGTGTTAGGTATAATAATAATAATAATAATAATAAAACAAGACGAAAACAATAGGGCTTTTCGCCAAAAGTCGAAAAGCCCTAATAATAAACAGAAGAAAATCAATAGGTCTTTCCACAGAAAGGTGGAAAGACCTAACTAGTAGACTAACTAGTAGACTAATTGTTCACAGAACAATTAGAGGTCTTTCCACCTTTTTAAGTGTTTCCATGTAATTTGGGCTGTAAAAAAAGAAAAAAAATGCCAAAAAAAAAAAAAAAAAAAGTTCTTCCAGCAGGGATCGAACTCATAACCCTTAGCTTGAGAGGCAGGCGCGCTAACCACTACCCCAAGAACAAAAGAAAGAAATAAAGAAGAAGAAGAAGAAAAATACAAGAAAATTAATAAAACTAAAAAATTCGTCTTTTGCTATAGATTTATTGTCGGGCTCGTTTCTCTGTAGAGTTCAAAAGGTCTTCGCGCAGCTCCTTTTTTTGCGATTTAGGGGCCAATTTTTCTCTCTTTCCCCTTCTCTCTCCCTTTCTCTCTCTCTCTCTCTCTCTCTCTCTCTCTCTCTCTCTCTCTCTCTCTCTCTTCTTTTTTGCTTCCGTGTTGATGGCATTTGTTTACATAGTTACCATGGAAGTACAATGCATGACGTGTTTTACTGTGCATGTCGTAATTCTATTTTTGTGCATTATGCTTACGAAGGTTTAATTTGAGGTGTTAAATGTTCTGATTTAGTTAAACTACTTAGAAAAGTGCCGATGATATAAATCGGACTCGAGGCTAATATTTTATGGTATGTAGGTCGTCATATTCGAAAACATGGATTGGACTCAAAGCGACCTGACTGTGGATCCTAAGATTGTTGCAGGTTCAATATGAAGATTCCTGAATGAAACAAGCTTCCATGTGGGTTATATTAAATGCAGCTATGATAAATAAAATGTTCTACATGCATTTTAAGAAGAAAACAAAGATAATTAAAGCGTGGAATAGTTTATTTCATACAATAATATTGGTTTAAACCCCCCCTTTTAATATATTCTGTATTTCTCATATATTGGATGACCTTGACCTTTGACCTTGACCTAAATATGAAGAACAAAAATGCAAGAATACATTTCAGTTGTTCCCATGTCTCTACGTCTATGTGTTAAAATTTTTTTCAAGTTAACGTAAACAGCAAAAAAACTTCAGGGGCAATAAGTCGTACAAGGCTTCGATGAATCCTTTCGCAATGATAGACTGAAAAGCCCTCTCGATTAGTGGAAAGCATTGGTGAAGGTTCTGTATCTCTACGGTTTGTGGTTTCAGAGGAGTAGCGATAACAAGGTTTTTTGCACAAGGGGCAAGAACTTTTTAATGCGTCAGACTCTACGGGTCAAAAAGAGAAATTTGATAACAGTTTTATAAGGACATTTGATATATTTGATGTTATGTAATATATGTTGTAAGACAAAAGAGATATAAAAAGAGTTATAATTCTCATATTCAGAGTGACCTTGACCTTTGACCTTGAACAAATTTTGAAGGTCAAATGATGAAAAATCCAATGCAGTTGGTTTCGTGTCTCTACGATTAATCGTTTTAATATTTTTTATTATATGTAAAGAACAAAAACATTCAGGGGGCAATAACTCATCAAAGTGCTCAATCTATCATTTCGCAATGCAAGATCAAAAAGTCTTCTCAAGTAGTCGAAGACATCGGTGAAGATTTCTTACTTCTAGGGTTTACGGAGTAGTGATAACAAGCTTTTATTGCGAAAGGGTTCATAACTCTTTGAGGGGTCAAAGTTCATATATGCAGGGTCAACTGCAAAAATCTTTTATGAAGTACATTCTTATGGACCATGAATCTTTTCGATAAATCTTGAAACTCAAAAACACGCGGGGGATAAATAATAATAATAATAAACAGAACAATTTCAATAGGACTTTCCACAGAAAGGTGGAAAGCCCTAATAATAAACAGAACAATTTCAATATGTCTTTCCACAGAAAGGTGGAAAGACCTAAAAATAATAAACATAAGCATTTCAAGAGGTCTTTCCACAGAAAGGTGGAAAGACCTAATAATAAGAAACAGAAGAAAACCAATAGGTCTTTCCACTGAAAGGTGGAAAGACCTAATAATAAAACAAGACGAAAACAATAGGGCTTTTCGCCTGAAAGCGAAAAGCCCTAAAAAGACGAAAACAATAGGGCTTTTCGCCTGAAAGCAAAAAGCCCTAATAATAATAAAACAAGACGAAAACAATAGGGCTTTTCGCCAAAAGTCGAAAAGCCCTAATAAAACAAGACGAAAACAATAGGGCTTTTTGCCAAAAGTCCAAAAGACCTAATAAAACAAGACGAAAACAATAGGGCTTTTCGCCTGAAAGCGAAAAGCCCTAATAATAAAACAAGACCAAAACAATAGGGCTTTTCGCCTGAAAGCGAAAAGCCCTAATAAAACAAGAGAAAAACAATAGGGCTTTTCGCCTGAAAGCGAAAAGCCCTAAAAAGACGAAAACAATAGGGCTTTTCGCCTGAAAGCGAAAAGCCCTAATAAAAAAGACGAAAACAATAGGGCTTTTCGCTTGAAAGCAAAAAGCCCTAATAATAATATAAAAGACGAAAACAATAGGGCTTTTCACCTGAAAGCGAAAAGCACCAAAAAGATGAAAACAATAGGGCTTTTCGCCTGAAAGCGAAAAGCCCTAATAATAAGAAGAAAAAGTAGAATCACTATAGGTCTTCCGTTGAAAACCTAATAATAAGAAACAGTAGAATCACTATAGGTCTTCCGTTGAAAACGGAAGACCTAACTAGAAACTCATTGTGAGTAATGAGTGGCCTTCCGTCCGATTTTGAAAATAAAATAAAAACGCAAATTCAAGCTGAAAAAGTGAAGAAAAAAAATCAGACACTCTGCAGATTTAACCCTGGTCATCAGCGTAAAATCCAACGCGCCAACTATTACGCCATTTCAACTCCCGCTTCAAAGTGAAAATGACGAATATCAAGAATCTGGAATTATCAATTCGAAAACAAATTATATATTTAAGTATTTTGAAAAGAGGCTCTCTTAACCCTACAAATATTACAGAAAAATATTGAAGTTGAAAAAATCGATTTTTTAAATTTGCTTCCGGTAGCGACCAGCAAAGGTCCCTTCGCCAATCTAGAAATCATGTTCTATCATCTCTAAAAAAAACAAAAACATTCAACATCATTTATAAAGATGAATATGTAAATTTAAGCAAACAAATTCGGAATTAAACTTTCGCTTTCGTGAAAATTCAATATGGAAGCCACTACACCAGAGCAATTTGACCAGCCATCATCGATGTTTACTTTGTATCATTGCCTGAAGTAACGAGCGTCAGGGAGGTTAAAAGATTTTTTATATAGTGCGGAATTATAGAATGAGAGCTAGCTAGCCAAATTTTGTGCGATCAGATTGACACCGGAATTCGTTACTTGAGTTTAAACAATAATAAATAATCTATTACTGATGAACTGATGATACTGTTTACTTCCTTTATTCTTTGTGTATTCAACTTTTATTCCATGCAATTCCATATACCTGTATTTCATACAAACGTGTCCGTGTAATCTTTCTCTGCACTTCTGCATCAGACCATTTTTCTACTATGAAAGAAGAGTCACGATACATTATTTTGCGCCAAACGTCACGAGTAAATCTTCGCGCTTTTTCTTTCAAATGTATGTTCTATTGAATGGTCTCCATTCTCATATATATTATTGTATGTACCGTACAAATTACTCATTTTATTGCATTTGGAGGTCAGAGTATTTATGTTTACAAAGACAGATTATCCATTTCATAATCTGCCAGATCCAACAATTCATTCATATTTCATTGATCCTTATGGTAGTTTCCTTCAACAAGACGCGCGGCTGTCTCCGTAAACTCCGACCTGCCAATCGGCAATCTTCGGCTGACTCCGCTACGCTGCATACAAACATACAAATACATCAGCAATATGGTTGAACACCGTTGACGTCCGAGGTCAGTGTGCGAGGTACGAGTCACCCGAGGAGCTCCGAGTGCTCGTCGGAGTGTACGGAGACAGCCGCCATTTTGGACCCGCTTCAAATTTTGAAACGCGAATATCTAGAGTTCGGATTTATCTATTTGAAAACAAATTATATATTAAGCATTTTCAGAAGTGCTTCTATTAACACTACTACCATCAAAGAAAAATATTGAAAATCAAAAAAGTTTAAAAATTCAACTTTTTAAATTTGCATCTGGTAACGGCCGGAAGTACTGACGACGAACGAAAGGTCACGTCCCGGCTAGTATTTATTACGATCTATAATCCCTGAAAGTTTCACATTGCTATCTTTTACCGTTCTTGAGATTATCCGCGGACAAAACGTCATTTTAAATTCAGAAAATGGTCGGTAACTTGGCACCGGATATGATTGATAAAATTTGCTCCCAGATAAAATAACTTCAGTCTACGACACGTTTTTCCTGCAAATTTCATGTAAATCCGTTGAAAACGGAAGACCTAATAAGAAACAGTAGAATCACTATAAGGTCTTCCGTGAAGGCGGAAGACCTTAATAAAAATAGTGGAAAAGAAACCTAAGAATAACAAGAAGGTCTTCCGCTGAAGACGGAAGACCTTAACTAGAAATTCATTGCGAGCAATGAGAGGTCTTCCGTCCGATTTTGAAAATAAAAACGTAAATTCAAGCTGAAAAGGTGATAAAAGAAATTCAGACAGTCCGGAGATTTAACCCTGGTCGTCAGCGTGAAACTCCAATGTGCTAACCATTAACCATCACTTTTTTGCATCACTTCCTGTCACGACAGGAAGTAACGGCGATACAAGATTTCCTCGCGATTCAAATAAACTGATGACTGACTATCAGTCCTGCAAGTTTTAGACTTCAGTCGTTTACTGTTGCCGAGCAATACTGTGAGAAGAAATTCCAATTTTGAGGACAGGTAAACAAGCGACTGGAAGTGAATTTTATAAAAAACAAAAAAAAAAATCTCTGACGTTTCTCTACAAAATGTATGAAAACATTTCAAGTACTTTATCGATAAGCAATATTTATGAGAAAGTTAAATATCGAAATAACGTAGTTGATCACCTAAAATATGAATAAGGATTTTTACAGAAATAAAATCTTACAAATGTTACAAGACAACAACTTTTATGAAAGACTGCACAATTGTCATGAGAAGAAAACAATTACTAAAATAAAAAAGCTGGTATATAGACCACTATCGGAAGGTTTAACAGATAACGAACAGGACTACCAGTAGTATAGAGTGATGCAAAATAAGCAACTTTGAGGCGTGAGGCGGTGAACCCGATGTGAACCCGGAAGTATAAACGTAATCCGGGAAACAACTCGATCATGTATTGATCAAGCTTCTTGAATGAGAGATTATGATTAGAAAACATAATTATATTATCTGTATTATAAGAGTATATTTGATTTAAAAGAGTGAAAATGAAGAAACAAGTTAATTTTAGCAAACAAATTTCTATTATAAATATTCCTTATGAAGTTCGAAGGGGGAGAAATGCAGAATGAAGAAGATGGATAGATGTCGCTTCAATTGACGAATTGAATATGGATCAAATATTTTTGAATCGGTTTTGATAAAACAACTTCAGAAAATATCTCTTGAATTTGTTAGTTGTATTCGTGTTAGTTCAATGACAACATACAATCATAAGATCGAAAGCCATACTTCCGATTTGTATTATTTACAGTCATGATTAATCAATGAAAACACAAAACTAATAAGATCGGAATCTACGTTTCCGACTACACGAGTGGTGATACATTTATTTTCATTTGTATCTTGAGCTCAACATTACATTGTTTATATTTATATCTGTACAAATAACCATCAAAAGAAGGATGCAACAGATTAAACATTGTATTATTGATATGTCCGTCATTGTACGATTAATTGATGGAAGAACCACTGTCCAGGAAATCTTTACAGGAGATATGCTTAGTGTTGTTTACTGGCTAATTAACGCAAATTCAGATTTATCATACAAAAAATGTAAAATACAGCCACAAAGTTAGAAAATGTCTAATAATGATTGTGAAGGAGTATTAGCTTAATCTGGGAAACAACCTGATCCAACCTGTTTTGTTTTATCTTCTTGAATGAGAGATTATAAGTATAGCATTTAATTATATTATCTGTATTTATTTATATGAGTATATATTTGATTTAAAAGAGAGACGATGAAGAAACGCGTTCGTTTTAGCAAACATGACTCTGTTATAAATATTCCTTATGAAGATCGAAAAGGGGAATGGATGCAGATAGGAGTAGATAGATGTCGTTTCAAGAGACGAATTGAAAATGCATCAGTTATTATTGAAACGGTTTTGATGAAACAACTTGAGAAAATATCCCAAGGTTGTTAGATAGTTGTAATCATGTTAATTCAACCACAACATACAAGCCATACTTCCGATCTGTGTTATCCAATAGTCATGATTAACCAATGGAAACAAACATTGACAAATCGGAAACTATGTATATGACTACACGATATGATGATACATCTATTATTTGTATCTTGAACTCGAGAGAAAGAGGATGAATTCTCACTGTAAATTAGATCTTGGCAGTCTACGATACACAGAAGTGTACACACTGGAAAATGGACAATGTAGAGTTGACTTGAGGGAGTGGGAAAGAGGGAAAAATTGTGAATTTCCAACGAAAAAAGGGACCAGTTTAAAGTTGGAAATATTAGAATCATTCGAACTTGCTCAGGAGATGATAGACACGGCTTTACAAAAGAGAGAAGATCTTCAATATCACCTAGGATCCAACATCTTGTGTACTGTGAAGAAAGACAGTTCCTGCGTTGACATTCGTCAGTACTGGCGACCTCCAACTGAAGAAAACCTCGTACCTACAAGGAGAGGTTTTTGTTTGCGTCCCACAGAATACAGAGCTCTAAAATCACAAACGGTAGAGTTACACAAAGTGGTACCCGAACTACAAACTTTAGTTCCATGTTTTTTAAGAGAGGACCACGTGAATCAATTAGGAATGCTTCAGTGTTCAAACTGTAACCCTCTAGAATTTCAAAATTGGTGAAAGGGATGTTTTATAACATTATAAATGTACTGTACTTGAGCACGGTTATCATTTTAATATGTATGTTTAGTCTCTAATTGTATTCATCGTTTGAAACAAAATGTATAAAGCATATCTTCGAAATCAGTATAAGTAATGTTTATTTGCGTATTGTCTTGTTAGCATACATGTCTACATCAATAAAGATTTTAATCCTCCATGAATCATGTATTTCCTGCTGATAATACAAAGGGTATTTAAGAAAAGAAACGAAACAGATCTGATTAAGATCGAGATGAAGTTGACGAACGTTGTGTATCAAGGAGAGATGAATTGTCAAATTAACCTCAAGGACTTAACACAGCATTTATTTAATGTGCGATACGATCCTCAAACTTTTCCAGGTGTAATATATCAGAATAGAAAATTGGAGGAAATTGTTTAATATTCTCTAACGGAAAAATTAACTGCAATGGATATCGCGAAAGTTTTGAACTCGGACGCAAGCGACTTAGACAGTATGCACGCGTCATACAAAAATTAGGATATACAGTTTTTTAAACTAAAGTCCGTCTTGTCACCGCTTCTGCTGTCCACCAATTAAGTGGGCGCATGAATGTCAATACAATGTCACATATGTTAACATGTTCGTACGATCCAGAGTTGTTCCCCGCCGTCATGTTTCGGCGAACGGGAATACATTTTAAGGGTACAATTCTCATGACAGGTATTAAACGAGCACGCGACATTGACGACATTATATACCCCACTATTGTTGAACTTGAGACATGCTTATAAGAAATTTCTTTTCAATATCAATATTTGCCCTTTCATCATCATGACCTATGAAGATTATCTACAGTCCATTTATTACGATACAAAACATCCAGGGTCATTCGGGGGATTGGAAAAGCTATATCGAGCAGTGCGAAAGGAAGGCAAATTTGTACTGAGTCGTTCTAAAATTAAACACTGGTTACAGAAACAAGAAACTTATACATTACAAAGACAAGTGAATAGAAAACTAAAGCGAACCCAGGTTGTTGTACCCAAAATCGGATACCAGTGGGATGCAGATACAGCTGTCATGTCTTCCTATTTGAAATTTAACGACGGATATAGTTACTTTCTTCTGACAATTGACGTCTTTTCTAAATTTGTGTGGACCGTATCCCTAAAATCCACAAAAGGAGTTGAAATGGTACACGCTCTCGACTCTTTGTTTAGACAAACAGTTTCTCCTAAAAATCTGCGTACAGACAAAGGGTCTGAATTTCAAAACAGAGGAGTTGAGAATTTTCTGAAAAAGAAAACTGTAAACCACTTTTTTTCTCAGAATGAAATGAAAGCGAATGTGGCGGAAAGAGCAATCAAAACCATCAAATCTCGCTTAAGTCGTTACATGACAAGACATCAAACACATGGCTGGGTCGATGTGCTGTCGAAAATTACTCAGAGTTATAACTCAACTTATCATCGCACCATCAAGATGGCTCCCAATCAAGTGAAGAAGAGCAACGAAGCTGATATATGGATGAATGCATACGACCACGTATGCAATTCTCGTCGGCCCAATAAGGTCAGATCAAGCAAAACAACCATACGTTTTAAATTTAAAATTGGAGACAGTGTGCGTATTTCCCATTTACGACAATCGTTTGATAGAGAATACGACGAACGATGGACTGGCGAGCATTTTATCATCAAATCTCGCACTACTAAACAGGCTATTCCCCTGTACGAGTTACAAGACATCGATGGAGAGGATGTAAAAGGTACATTCTATGAAGGAGAATTACAGAAAGTGTTAATTTCCGATAAAACAATATATAGAATAGATAAGGTATTGCGCCACAGAGGCAAACAAGTTCTGGCGAAATTTTGGGGTTGGCCCAAAAAGTTTAACAGTTACATACCTAAATCAGATCTCAAATACTATAAGAAGAATTAACACAAAAGCAAACATAGAAAATCTCTATCATGGAACAGTCGCCTATTTATCAACATGCCGATTTCTTAAGAGAATTGGGACATGCGGGTCACCGAAACCAGCGCACACTGATAACAAGAGCTAGCAGACACCAGATGCTTGCTCTTGGCGAAGTAGTGCATCATATTCTTTACGGTTTAATACCTCTGTTAGCCAGAGATACTTCCGTTTTTCGTTACCATCGTCGTTTTCTGAGACAGCTAACAAGTCCTCGCATAGCCCTCGAAAGGAAAAAAACTGGCCTGTTATCTCATCTCTCTTTGGTACCGAGAATATTGAGAAATCGCTATCTGGCTAGCATACTGATTTATATCATCAGAGCTCGCGAGAATTAAAAATTAAACTTTGATAAGAAACACTACACAAACGTTCTAGAAATAAAAAAAAAAGAGTTTCTTTCTCTTTTTGAATAGTCAAGATTCAGTGACATTTCACTCAACCAACACGCCCGACGATTTTATCATTACTCTACCAAAACCACACACTGAAGTCTAAAATCTATTCTTTTACGTGTGTTTTGGGATTTAGAAAAAAGTTATGGGTTCCATAGAAGTTTACGATTATAAGAAAATGCAGTGGGTTCCTTATGTACCAGACTTCGAAAAGTGGAGGCGACATTTTGAAGATGTTTCAGCGGGAAGGGTGCGACCTGATTATAAAGGAAGATACATTGTAGGAAGTGGTTCTCGTCACCGAACGGAGACTTCCCCCGAGAAAAACGAACCCGTGGTCAAATTAGTGACTCCCGTGGCACAAGCAATCGAAATGGCTAGATCTGAATTGAAGCGCGAAAACGACTCTAAAAACATATCTGAATCTATAAGAAAGAGTAGAAAAAATCCTCTTCCAGGTCAACGAGCCAGTGAGATCTCTAGGAAAAATTCCAAGAAACCAAGGTTACTCACACAATTTGACGCTTAATCATGGACGAAAATCATATGGATCAACTCTCTATCTTTGAACCCCCACCCATGGACACCACCATACAGACAAGAGAGTGGGTAGAGTTCAGACCCATCAATCAAATATCTGAGTATTCCGCAGTGGAATTTAACATACCCCCGTTATCTACAGGTTACATGGATCTTAAGAATAGTCGCTTGAAAATTAAGATTAGGATATTAAACAAATCAAACTCTCCGGTTAGTGAGGAAGATCCGGTGGCACTGTCTAATTTACCCCTGCATACAATTTTCTCTCAGGTGGATACCAGTCTCCAACAGACTCCAGTCTCACAGTTGGGAACCAACTATCCATATAAAGCTTACATCGATACTTTATTGTCAACTTCCGCGGAGAACTACGATGTACGATTTTCTCAACTCTTTTTCAAAGACACTTCAGATCCAGACGATGCAGATCCAATCAAAGGAGTGAACATTGGTTTATTTCAAAGGTATCAATACACCAAGAGCGGGAAATTGGTTGACTTGGAGGGTCCGTTGCACGTAGACGTTTTCGAGCAACAACGTTTGATTTTAAATGGAGTGGCACTGTCCCTCAAGCTTTGGCCCAGTAAGGATCCGTTTAGATTAATGTGTGCATCGGGTGGAGATTACAAAATACAGATCGTGGATGTCAGCTTTAAACTCTGCATTCAAAGACATAATCCTGCTCTCATCATGGCCCACTTGAAAATGTTTGAAAAATCACCTGCAATATATCCTTACCTGTCCTCTAATTTAAAAATTGCTTCAATTACCAAAGGAGAATTCGCTTTTACCATGGACGACGTGTTTCAGGGTGAAGTCCCTTCCACGCTTGTGGTAGGGTTAGTTTCAAGCAGCGCATTCAGCGGAGATTATAAGAAATCACCCTATAACTTTCAACATTTTGACTGTAATTTCGTCGGATTTTATGTGGACGGACAATCCTTTCCCTCTAAACCCCTCCAGCCTAATTACGATACCCAAACATACCTAGAAGCTTACCAGACCCTAGTGGAAGGAAGAGAAACAATCCATGTAGAGAGAGAGGATTATATCTATGGAAATGCCTTGTATGTGTTGAATATAAATCCCTACATCGATTTCAATACCAAAAGAAAAGGTCATTGTCGCCTGGAACTAAAGTTTGCCGTTCCATTACCGGAGAGTGTAACCGTGATCTTAAATGCGAAATTTCCGCAGGTGCTTCTCATCGATCAGTCGAGAAGCATCATATTCAAATGAACAACTACGAGTTGTCGGGGTATCTAGCAAAATACGGAGTTCGGGTCGTGTGTGCAGACAAACTTCCCAGCGATTTACACCAAACCAAACAAACATTTTGGGTCGTGAATACTGACAAATGTGGAGGTAAAGGATGGCATTGGGTTGTCTTTCATTTTCCCTCCACAGGACCTATGGAGTTTTTTGATTCACTCGGGAATGACCCTGAATATTATCAAGAGAGATTTCAACATATACTGTTTTCCAATGGACCAGGCTATTTACTCAACACTAGCCAAATCCAGTCAGAAACTTCAAATGTGTGTGGACATTATTGCATTTATTTTATTTTTCAGAGACTGAGAGAAAGATCCATGAAACTTATATTATCTGATTTTAATGTATTAGATTTGCTTGCAAATGACCGATTGGTTTACGATTTTGTGAAGAATATTTCTTAAATAAAAAAAAATAAACATTGGTCTTTATTTGAGTTTCTTTTGACTTTGATATCATCACTAGGACATTTTTATAAAAAAAAATATTACTAGAAATAAAAAAAAATCACATTTAAAAAGAAATAAATCTAGTAAACACAGCGTTGATGAAAAACATCTTTATTTTTTTTTCATTTACAAACAAAATATTTATGTACACACATTAAAATTTTATCCAAGTTTTAGCTATGTCAAATCGCGATTTCTTTATCGTAGTTTCTCTCTTCTTTGGTTTTAAAATATCGATTGCAATCTTTTTCTTTTTTGGTATTAAGATATCTATATCCGATGCATCCAATTCGTCGTTATCTCCAATAGTTTTTGCGTCTTCATTCAAAGGAACTTGAGTTTCCTTGTCACTCATTTCTTTCTTTTCGGGTTCCTTCGCTTCATTTTCTGGTTGTGTGTCACCATTATCATCATTCTTCTGAAGGGATATGAGTTGCTGGTACTTTTCGTAGGGGACCAACACAGATTTCCGAATTACGTCAACCATTTCTTCAGAAATGGTTTAACTACTCGCAACAATACAGATACTGCTTTTTGATTTCTTGTTAACTTCTTTAGCTTGAGTTTTCGGGATGTATTTTTATCTCCTATTACTAGAAGAAGAGACTTGTACTTTTTTAATTTTTCCTTCTCTTCTTGATTAAGCAGTATTACACTGTGAAGAACATTAGCTGCAATTTCTCCCAATACCTTCAGTTGTTGCTTTGTCACGGAACTTAACAACAGTTTTCGTTGTTTCGGATTTGTTTGTAACAAAAGTTCCAAGAAGTGTTTTTCAGTACTGACCGTACTCATTTTATTAAACATGATAAAACGCAAGTCTTCTTATAAAGCGGTGTATATGATAGTATCCTCTTCCGGAAAGATGTTTGTTCTTAATCTGTACTGATCATCTCCTTGTGGTGACGTGTCAATCACTAGATAGCCAAAGGGATGTTTAGTTGCATCTTTGTAAGCATCTACTAGAACTCGCGCTCGGCCGGGATACAACTGTCGACCCAAGGTTGATATCTGGGAAGAGTCTCGCGCGTTTTTCATTAGTACCAAATAGTAAGTATTCAAAGCTATGGTGCGAGTTTTGGATCCTCTCGGAAAGAGATTTTGGGTAATAAACACTACACTAAGACGGCGATGATGACAGCCTTGAGTAAATGAAAGTTCCATATCCATGTCTTGTACCACTCTATGCATCAGATCGTCGAGTATGATTAGTGAGTGTTGTCGATCTGAAATAAAATCCTCAAGTATTTCTTTAGACGGGAGTCCGGGATGGAAAATTAAATTAGAAAACCCTCGTTCCATGTCATCAAACAAGGGTTGGTGAATACCGTAACAATACAACACTCTTTTCGGAGGCTCGTCAGCATACATATCATCTAGGTGGTTCAATAAACGATACACAAAACGAGTTTTCCCACTCCCTGTTTGTCCACTGATACACATGCTAGAGCACGGTTGGAAAGGAATATTCATCTTGACTACATTAGATATGCATTCTCATTGTGAATGCTTCTTATATCCTTTCTGTTTTTATAGAAGGATTGGGTAATACATAGCCAAAAGCACTACTAAGTAAAGATATCCACAGTTCAGAGGAACCATTCCTCATAGATAAGTTAACAATGGACGTGATTATGATGATGTATACAACAATCATCTGACAGAAGTACACAATTTCCGATTTCGGAATTTTACTACCTAAAATACTCCATGGCTCTGTAGAGGTATTATATATTTGACGTCTCCATACTAACACCACACGAAAATAAACATGTGTTAGTTATTCTTATAGAAATCATCCATCCAATTTTCCTTATTGTTTGTAAATAATAAATGAACACTAGTATTGATATGCACATTCAAACAATTTATTACACAATGGATATTAGAATACACTGTATCATATGTATACGAAGTTCACATAACCTTTATTGTAACGTACTTGATTATATAATACATATGATGAGTGTAATCTTATGTTCAAACAACACACTGAACCCAATGATATGTAGTTATACTGGATGATTTAAACTCAATATACACCATTTGGTTATACAAATAAGATTATAAAACGATAGAATAATGACTTGTTTGAACAAGCTAATGGTCATACAAGTAAATTGAACTGTTTTGTATTTTATCTAATAAATTTTTATCTTATTATTAGCCATCTTGTGCAAGCAGATGTATCAATTGTAAATCTAAAACGTCAATTTCTACTTCGTAATCTTTGGAGGGTTTCACAGGACACAACTCAATGTCTAATGGTTGTGTTGACACACCGTCGGACAAGACTTTACGTTTACAGTAAAAATACGTAAACCCATTTCTGATCTGACGGTATGTACACACACCATTATTTCGAACTTTGAAACCCATATTCTCTCCTGCAGACGTTCTTTGTGTTCTCAAAACATTTCTAAACGTAGTAAGAGGAGCCTTGACTCGTTTCTTTGAAATTCCTTTACAGGAAAATTTTATTTTGTTGACTACACGAGGTTTATAGCGTTGCCTACGTAAAGACCTATATTTCTTTGCGCTATTCACTAAGCGTCGTGCTACAATCAACGTGTTGGACTGTGACACTTGCTCGCGAGCTGAGACAATGTACGTCTTTGAACAGAGCCCGATAATTTCGTCTCCCTCGTATTCTATTTTAAATAAACCAGGTGTTCTGCGATCGTGTTTGGTATGTTGCACACAACAAGTGCGAGGAAACCAATGACGATCGCAGTCGGCCTCGATTTCAAGACCTGCTTCGCAGTACCCTTTCAAACTCTGATTGTAAGACGATAGCATATCTTTTTTAATCACGGACTCGAATGTGGGACCCGAAATGGCCAGAGTCGGTATCCATCTCGCAATATTCAAAATCTGCACGCTCTACAAATCTATCCATAAAATCATAATAGAATTGTAGCATATGCAGTTTCGCATATTGCAAAATGAAGTAGCTGATCTGAATTGGCAAATTCAAGTTCAACACTTTTTTTTAGATTTTTCAATTTCGTATAATTCCTCATCTTCGAAGAGAGTGGTTAGCTTTCTAAACTGGGGTTCGTTTACTTCCTTCATTGCCCGACCTTCCCCTCGAATATATCTCAAAGTCTGAAATTTTTCCTGATCCATGATTGTGGATCCAAAGGCACTGTTACCTTCTAATTTGCGAGTATCCGCCAGAATCGATTTGCTTGGGTCAGCGTCACCTTGACGTCGAGCATTGCTAACATCGCGTACAAAATTTTGAAAACATTTCTGCGGTGTGTATTCCACGGTCTGGTATATCTTGGAAATATCCAAACCGTGAGATATATACCAACGCAGAAGTGGTGTGGCAATTAACAACTGACGGGCCCGCATTCCCCCAACCAATAAACGACGAGGTTTAGTAGATAGGTTAAAGCGCTTAGCGTGAATCTGCATGTGAGAACCTATAGCGTCAAACGAAATATCGGTGGTACAAAAGAGAGGGCTCATTTCGGAGAAATATTCGTAAGGTGTCATTGAAGGATGTTGGAAATGAGATGGCCAGGATTCTGGTACGCAAATATCACATTCTACCATACCAAATAACTTTCCATTCATAACACCTGCAATGACGTCTTGCGAAGACAAACGACCTTGACTGAAACCCGATCTGCGGGATTGAACAAATTCCTTTAATCTTGTATTAAAGCGAATGTTGTTGCGAAAAGTGCATTCTCGCATCTCAAGTACCTTGAAACCTTTTAATTTTAGATATTGTGTGGTTTTACGAGTCTTCTCTTCGCGGTTTTTCATGATTTTGTCGTCTTTGACGTGACGCGTCAAATAACAACGATGACCGTGCCAGTAGCACCTGTGAAACTGGAACACAGTGTTTGTGCCCTGATCATAACCGTCTACTGGAAAACGACCTATTTTCTTTTCCTTCCCGAAATTCAATTTGTGAATGATCTTGTACTGACCACTGTGATTCAGCCACTCTAACCAATCAAAAGCAAGAGTGTATCGATCACGCTTGTGCGCTTTGAATCCATCGTCTACCTGACGACGCACGAATGAACCCACAGGCATTTCTTTCCCTATACAGTGTAGGTACAGAACATTAGCATCAAAACCAATGATCCTGCCACAAGGTTTCTTTGGATTTCCACGAATATGAGATTTCCCGACCTCGTGGTATCGCTTGAATATGATACTTGGACCCCCTATTATGTTTTGCTTGATCGTATCATGTAAATCTTTGTTGGCTTGATCGATCAAAGCAAAACTAGCCCCTTCTTTTCTACCGCTCTCAAACAACATTTGACGCGCGAGACCCGGTACAGAAATACTACATTTGAAAATGTCAATTCGACGCTCAAAGTAATATTTCTGTAAATTTTGTACAGCTTGTACAAAAGGCTGGACGTCAAGATTATTATACCAGACCAGAAAATCACGAAGAATCTCCATGTTCTTCTCTTGCCACACGCTCTGACAAAAGGCATATTCCTCGTTTGTAATATTTGAATTTTTAACGTCGAATGAAATGCTTCGTGTGGAGGAAGACACGGATAATTCAACTTTTCCACGGAGTCCAAAAACTGATAAGGAAAATATCCTTTTGATTCTTGAACGTCAAAAGCTCGCAAGAAACCAGAATAATTGATTCCCGGGCTAAGATACTGAGTTATATCTAAAAACTTGAATTTATCGGTGCTTATGCAGGTATAAGCATTGTTTCGTTTCACTGCAAATACGTTTCTTGACACATCTTACTCGAGGTGTTTAATGAGGTGACTTTTGATTAAATTGATATCGTATTTGGCCGAATTAAAACCAATGCAAATCATTTGTTCGCAATATTTCTCAAATTCAAGTTTTAGTTTTGCTTTCTGGTGTGTCTCTCCTCTATAAATTTTTGAATGTCTTCGTCTTCGATGGACATTTCCTCGTGGATTCCATTGCAAACAATAGATTCCTCAAGGGTCTCGAAGACGTCGGCAAATTTTTCTTTTGCTAATTCAGCAGCTTTATTGGCTATTGTTAACATACACTCAAGCATTTTCTTAACGAGACTGTCGACATTCGGATCAACGATACAGAGTGGCTCAGTGTGCCCAGACACGTTAAAACAAATACTAACGGAAATGGGCACATGCTTCTCGGTGTACTGTAAATTACTTGTGTCTTGAGTGTTTAAAGGAACGAGCATAGACTCCAAGTCGTAAACCAAGAACCACTCGTAAAAGCGATCGCTTTCGGGGACAACGATGTCGTATTGTTCAAGTTGGTCAAATATTGTTCGAGGAGAGGTATAAAAACCACCCGAAAATTGACGATTTGTCTTGCCCTTGCACACACGCTGATGGCGTGTCATGTTTCCTATATTGTTAAAATGACGGTGACATGTCTTACACAAAAACTTTTTAGCGTAAGAATTGAAATCGGAAATATATGATAAATGGTGATGAAATAAATTCAAATACATGGTAGCTGGAAATTTGCATTTTGACTTATAGATAGGACTAACTGATTCATCTTCGTTTAGCTCAAATATTTCAACATTGATCTCAAAACATCTTTCAAAATAAACCATTTCATCTAAAGTAACACCTAGGAAAGTAACAGGATCTGATTTGACAGTATTTCCGCGAGATTCGTTATAAGAGACCCATTTTTGGAATACAATTTTGGTCTGACTTTCTAATCGAGATTGATAGTAACCCTGATGCACTGCTAAGCAGCGGAAAGCACAGAGATTATCTCGATATACTTGTCCTTTTTTGTCTTTTGTTAAAGTAATCAAAGATTTTGAATTGTAGAGATATTTTGGAAGCGTCAGTTCAACCTTTCCTAAAACGAAATTCAAATGATATATAACAATTCTTACATTTGTTATCAGATATGGTTTCCATTTCGTATCAGATCTTTGTCGCAAGATGTATTCTGTAATATTCATTCTACGCATGCGTAGATACAAACGATTTAAATGTTCTCTGCGGGAAATATAAATAGGTCTCGTGAAAACTTCTTGTTTGTGGTGGGGTTTAAAATATATGTACTCCCCTGTTTCGGTATTTACTAATATAAACCCAAATTCTAAATTTAAACGAAATGCTCTACTTTGTCTATCGTAAATTTCATTGGCAGCTTGCATTATTTCCGAAACAGAGAAATTGTTGTTGATTGGAAAATTGTATATACTGCATACATTTCCCTCTTGATGTCTTCGCAATATGAGAGAAGAATTGGCCTCATACACTGATTTTAAATTGTTATTTGTTTTTCCATCTTCCTCCCACGGAGCAGAACCATTACTCCACGGTCTCGGTTGTAGATTACCTCCACCCACTTGAACATGTTCGTTCATTTGGTGTAAATACAGAGTCCGTCTGCATTCGAACTTTTCCTTGCACGTACGACAGCTATACTCAGTCGTCTAAAAAATATGTTTGCATTTCATAAAAAAATTAATGAGGTTGATAAAAAATAATTATTTTGTAAAGGGGAAACATCAACTTTGTTTCTACATTATTAAATATTATAGTAATTATTCACATGATATCCTATATAATTGTACATGTATTTTCTATGCTTCTGCTGTCATGATTAAGCAGATAAAGTTTTTTTTTACTGATTTGAAGGCTGTTATGAAGTGGGATGCTTTATAGAACAATGAAGAATTTTTTTTAACCTTATTTCCATTTCTGTTTGTTTGGGTTGAAGAACTCGAACTGGGTTCGTCTGAATTTTCCTGAAAATATACAGTATAAACTTTTATATAAATTTTTTTTAAAAAATATATAATTGCTTTCTTCGATTTGGTTCTGTTGCGCAAATATTAATCGTATTATTACTTTTTTCCTGAAAATATACAGTATAAACTTTTATATAAAATTTAAAAAAAAAATATAATTACTTTCTTTGATTTGGTTCTGTTGCGCAAATATTAATCGTATTATTACTTCTTTTCACTTATTTGAACATCGCTATTGGGTGTAATGTTTTGTAAGAGAATGAAGGACTTTACCTGGTTGATATTTGTACTTGTTTGTGTTGAAGAACTCGTGCTTGGTTTGTCTATATTTTCCTGAAAATTACAATATAGCCTTCTCTTTAATTGAATAGCGTATTGATTACCTTCTTGGGATTGTTTTTATAGTGAATTTTAGCGATGAATATTAATCTTAAAGTTGATAAATAATCGCACAGGTAATAAAATGCTTGGTAGATTGAAAAAAAAAGAATATATTAAGACATGACATTTCGCTGTTTCCAATGAAATTATATAACCTTTTAGCCTTTATTTGAGTCTAAAATAATCAAAACAATATCTCAAATGATTTTTATTGATATATTAAAATCACCTGGAAAGGATATGATTCATTATTTCCAAATACAAGTATATAAAACATAGTCAATAATTAAGATAACCATCATCTAATCCTAGATACTCGATTTTCATCGATGGTAAATATAATCAACGTGTTTGGACGAATTATTCACTTGCTTTCTCGGAATAAGTATACAAACATGATGCAATATATGATACAGTTGATACTATGGTATATAAAATATTTAGATTGTGAAGATACTCCTGAAATAATTACGAAATAGCCGAACTTACATTTATAAAATATATTTTTATAAAGATTGCGCTGAATTTAGAGCAAGACATGTCAGAGAATCCAGATAAGGTAAGTATATAAAATTATACTGTACATTATTCCTTACCTTACACTTGTGTCGATGACGACACCTTGAAGAAATAAATTCCGCTTTGCAGTTTTCACATCGGAATAATTTGTCTCTGTGATTTTTATAAATATGAAGTCGTCGCTCCGTCGAAGTTTTGAACTTTTTTTCATCCGAATATGGACACGTCAGTGATTTTTGACATGATCTAATATGACGTTCATAATTATCTTTTCTATTCAACACTTTCCCGCATTGATCACACTCGTGATGATTGTTAGAATGTTTTGATTGTTTGTGACGAGTTAAATTCCATTCACAACTGTACGATTCTCCGCAAAACTAACATGTGTACACCATGATTTCAAATAACCAAGTGGTGTGCTTGAATGTACATTTCATATAGATATTCATCCTAACGTTTCCTGCTTAAATAGTCATGTGTATACAATTCGCATTTGATTATTCAATAATATATAACAAACGGATATCTTAAACTTGTCTCTAAATGTATCTACAAGGATCTCAATTTAAATTATTCAATAATATGTAAAAAAGGATATTATTTCATGTCTGTCTTTGTAATTTCATTACCCAGTATTTACAAGTGTAAATCTCAATTCATATGATAAATGTTTCTATACCAATTCAGATTGAATTTTATTCAAATTATTCATTGTTGAGAAAAGTGATTTTATTATTTGATTTAGCAAATAAGAAATAAATTTTCAAAATCCTTCAGATATGAATAAAATTTAAAAAAAAAAAACACTGTACAGTTCAAACCTTCATAAACTTTCTCTCGATTTTTTCTTCTTTTTTTATGTTTTATTTAATTTTTTTTTTTTTTTTTTTTTTGATTTTTTTTATCAGACCATATCCTTTGAATTTGAAAATAGACTTGAAAGTGGAATCCCTCCATGACTGAGAACTGCATGAAGAAGATTCGTAGGATTCTGGGCAAAACAAAAATGTTTTTTTTTTAACATAATTTCTATCATACTTTAAAACTTATTTTTAAAAATTCTCTTATACTTAATATTATAACTTGTCTTTTCATTGTTTACAAATTATGAGCAATGAGAGACAATTCAAAAATATATACATGTACATGTGTAATCTCTGTCTACATGTACTTTTATTGGATTGTAATTCAAAAGACTCAGCGTAAGTAATGACAAAACTCATATCACTCATTTGTTTCATTAGATATATATTTTTTCATCCAAACCATTGGCGTTAATTAGCCAGTAAACAACACTAAGCATATCACCTGTACAGATTTCCTGGACAGTGGTTCTTCCATCAATTAATCGTACAATGACGGACATATCAATAATACAATGTTTAATCTGTTGCATCCTTCTTTTGATGGTTATTTGTACAGATATAAATATAAACAATGTAATGTTGAGCTCAAGATACAAATGAAAATAAATGTATCACCACTCGTGTAGTCGGAAACGTAGATTCCGATCTTATTAGTTTTGTGTTTTCATTGATTAATCATGACTGTAAATAATACAAATCGGAAGTATGGCTTTCGATCTTATGATTGTATGTTGTCATTGAACTAACACGAATACAACTAACAAATTCAAGAGATATTTTCTGAAGTTGTTTTATCAAAACCGATTCAAAAATATTTGATCCATATTCAATTCGTCAATTGAAGCGACATCTATCCATCTACTTCATTCTGCATTTCTCCCCCTTCGAACTTCATAAGGAACATTTATAATAGAAATTTGTTTGCTAAAATTAACTCGTTTCTTCATTTTCACTCTTTTAAATCAAATATACTCTTATAATACAGATAATATAATTATGTTTTCTAATTATAATCTCTCATTCAAGAAGCTTGATCAATACATGATCGAGTTGTTTCCCGGATTACGTTTATACTTCCGGGTTCACATCGGGTTCACCGCCTCACGCCTCAAAGTTGCTTATTTTGCATCACTTTATACTACTACTACCTGACAAACTTTGAATTTCGAGAGAGCCAATTCTATGGTTTACCTAAAGTTCACAAGTCTAAAATTATTAAGGACGCCATAGCAAATCAAAATAGTGTATGTTTTACATGTCTTGATCCAGGTGATTTATGCTTCAGACCCATTGTAGGAGGACCAAACTCATCAACACAAAGACTGAGTCACTTATTGGATATACTTTCAAAACCATATTGTCAAAAAGTACCCAGCTTTGTAAGAGACGATCTGGATTTCATAAATCATTTACCTACTCAGATCACCTGTAACACAAAACTTGTCACTTTTGATGTCGTTAGTTTATATACTAATATTCCTACAGAATTAGGATTGGAAGCTGTAAAATTTTGGATGGAAAATTATCCCGATGTACTAAATGACAGATTCCAACAGAATTTTATTTTAGAAGCACTTAAGGTAAAGATCCATACCATGCTATGAAAATAACGAAGCTACAGATTTCTGTGAAACTTCTCAGAATTTTAACTAAGTATGTGTCCTTTCCAGATCTGCGTAAATTTTGAGGTCAACCGGACCTCCTTTTGGAACGACTGTTACTAAAAATAGACATTGCCTCGTGAAATTACAGAAATGCAGTAATTAAGATATTTATGCTAGCTTTTTAAAATAAAATGTAAATGAAAAACTTAAACATATGAATTAGAGAGAAGATACGCTTGTTTAACGGTTTTATTAATTTTTTAATCTGCTTATCCACTTTTTTGTACTTTTTATGGCGAATTAAACATATTTGGCTCAAAATTATGAACTTCATTACTGGTTAAAAAAATTTGCTGTTTGATATTCTGAGGACAGATTTCTTTAAAAAATTAGCATGTTATTTTCCAATGATCTTTCCGTTATGTGGCATAAAAATTAAGTGGGGAAGCGGACATCTAACAAGAAAATTTTACATTTTTAAACCGAATTCCCTGAAAAGTGATTATTTGAAAAATCTTTCTAATATCCATACTTTTAGGATTTTGTTGTAAAAATCGTTTTGAATATTAAAATTATCATTAATAAAACAGTAATAAGTATGGTGTAAATTAAAAGATTTCTGTTTAATGCACAGACGGCCAATATTAGTTTTCAAGGGTCACAAGCATAATAGTCATCGGGTTCAATGTTCGGAATATTCTTTAAACCGTTATTGCGCATGCGTGAACTTATGTTTCGTGTGGGATCACCAAGTTTTACGATTAATTGATTAAAAAATGGAGAAGTGGCACGTTTTACTACTTCTTGTTTCTATGTAATACTTTTTTCGATATTCATATATCGTTTATCATGTTTTTATCCATACAAATCATGCAAATAGATACATGTAAAGTCAATGTATGTCCAGTGTTTCCACTTTGCATTGTATGTTTGTTTAAAACACCGTGTTTATAGGCGATCGCGAGCTTTGAAGGCTGAAATCCTACTTTTAAGCTAGGGACACAGTCACACTGAATGATCGAGATTTTCCTTACATAACTCAATCTACTTGATACAATCTTAACACCAAGCTCCATTGTTGGTGACTAGAATGGCATTGTGAGCATAATTACTAAAACTATGTCATTTAATAAAATATGAACACATTCTAGGATGACATGTTTGATTAATCTGATATATTCATTTAAAACTCTCTCAACATGCTCAAACCCTTAGTTTCATATTGTGACAAATTGTGAGATGTGAGACATCAGCTAGTTTATATGAATAGTATGGTGCTTTTATTGAAAATAGGAATCAAGAATAGAAAATCATTGAAAAAGAGAAAGAAAAGTAACATTTATCCTAAGATGATCTTTAAAATTCAGTTTTATATGTTTACAATGATGAATCATAATTACTAGCTCTATAGATAAGTATGTGTTTACCGTTTCTGTATCTTTCAAATCAATAAGGTTAAATAAATTAATAATATATGAAGGAGTTCATTATTATAAGAGATGCACAAAAACTCTAGACAACGTTAAGTCATGTAAAAGTGCCCTTCTCTTGCACACCTCCATTTTCAGATCCTAGCCAGAACATGTCGATGTTGATTGTGTTGATAATGTATATAATGAAAAAGTGGGGATTTTGTTTTTAATCCAGAAGATTCTTGGATTAAGATCTGAGTAGACAGAATGTTCTCAGTTAAAATGATAATTTGCTATGGACCCAGTGAGGGTTTGTTATATGACACAGATTATTGTACATGTAACTGGTCTGAGCTGATGAACATCATTATAAATACTAGGGATGTCAAATCGGTCAATTTTTGATAATCGGTTACTCGGACGTTTTTCGGATCGGGTACTCGGTAAAAAAGTGTGTTAATTTTCTTGAGCCCGGTTAAGCTCTGTTAAACCCCAAAGCTGTTTTTTTTTCACGTTTATAAATGTATATAAACAGTTGAGTCAAAGGGAAATGATTTTTTGGTACTAAATTTACTTACCAAATAAACACAAACGACAGAATTAATACATCAAAAATTACAAATGGTTTACAGTTTTTGTTTAGGATCTATTTCATCAACACAAAAGGAAGACAATCTGTTATGCAGGTTTGTGGTGACTAGACTAGCGAAAGGGAAGGAACGGACGTTGTTGGGATCGCTAGTCTAATATCATTTCATATGTTGGTTGTTTCCCCCATATACACTAAACTTACGACGCAAACTGACTTTCAACATTTTTTTAAACTTTAGTTGTTTCTAAATATTTCTTCTTTTTTTGAAGTGGGTAGCGGCATTTCTAATGCATGTCCGATTTCGCTACCGTATATCAATTAAATAATTTAAAAAACGAGTTAAGATTATACACCATACTTAAACTATGTTCACTGAAAACAATCCTTGAAGCCATCCAAAAATTAAGGACCACAATAGGTGAGAACAGCTGTGTACCAGGTGATTGGTCACTAATTACTGTATATACACAGCCACAGGCGATAACGGGTGTTTTACAGGTGTAGATGACGACACGTCAATTACCGTATGCATATTTAAGTTATTGATAAGTTTTTGATAAAAATATGTACTTTGAAATAAGAAAAAATACACTTCCGAGTAACCGAGTTCGATTTTTAGTATTCGATACTCGGACGTTCGATCGAGTACCCGGTTAACCGGGTACTCGTTGACATCCCTAATAAATACCCATATATTTAATTTGCATATATAAAGCAGCTGAGAAATGGTACATGCATTATGAACATAGTCTAGATAAAAAACAATTAAACTCTCTTTTGCTCAGTGCCTAAAATTAAAACATTTAATCAAGACATCCAAGACGGTTCGATCGACTGTTCTGGAGTTTTATGCAGTTCAATAATACTTCTTCCAAAATGATATCCTAATCAAATAAAAAAAATTTCTTCAGCTTGTCATCATGCTACATAACACATCATGAAGTCCTGACTTATGATTTTTTAAATGATATAAATATAATACACAGGGACAATTTTATATTTAGTCAAGTTATGTGTTTTTCCTAACTATAATAACTCTTTTATAAGTTTGTTCCTGATATTAGTCAAAGCAACCCGAACATTAATGACTTATGGCTATGGCTTATTTGCTGTTTTCTCACATTTTCTATTGAATTCTATCACAAAGTTGTAATGAAATAAAAACACAAAATCTTAGCATGTTTGGGGTATAATTTCTCATGTGAAACATGTACTTCATATGTTGTTCTCTTGTTTCCCTCAGCATCAAATCTCATAATTGTTCTCAGAAAAAGTTAAGCTGACCAACAAAAACTATGTACTAAAACCTATCAATTAAAAAATCTTTTAAACTTTATACATATCTACATGCATTCTCAAGAAAGAGAAATGGAGAAATATCAAAGTATTTTTTATTTGGTCCAATTATGTACATGTATCTCATTGCAGTGATGATCATTAAATCAAGTTTATTAACTTTTAAACTTTATCTTATAGAGTAATTTTTAGAATAAAAATTAAAGTAGTTTAGAATTCAGCTTGTTTGTGCAAGTCTTCATGAGTATCCATTTCCTGCATAATATTGTTTTCTTAGACCCTATTGAACAATTACACCAACAAGAGGCCTCTGGGCCTTGACAGTCACCTGAGTGTCATGAATTTTGCAGGACATGGCCACTTTAATCACACATGGCACAAAAGAATCTACCTTCACATGACAAAAATTTACAAGTTTGGAAAGGACTCTTTATACATTTGGGGAAAAAAGATTGGTTTGATACGAATTATGCATGCTGGTCTAATACATTATCTGGCTTTTTGGAACTGTGTTGCACAGTGCAGAATAAGTGTATATAATATTTAGCTTAATATGATATCAAAAAAATATTTGTATAGGAAAAGACAGATCTGAGTAATGATCAGTAATCACTGGGTAGTTTATGTTAAAGATCTGAGTAATCACTGGGTAGGTTATGTTAAAGATCTGAGTAATCACTGGGTACTGGATAGGTTATGTTATTTTTCTACAAGTATCTAAAACCAAGTTTAACATGCACAAAATAAACCTGTTATAATTGTCCCCTGCTTTCCCTGAAAGTGGGGATATTAATTTGGGTCTGTGCATCTGTCTGTCTGTCTTTCTGTCTGTCTGTAACACTTTTGAGAAGCCTTTGAGCTTTTGCAATGAAATTTTACTTAATAACTCTCTGTGGCCCAAGGAAGACCCTTATTGATTTTGAGGTCAAAAGGTCAAGGTATTTTGTTTCTTCACAATATCTCAAGAAGCCTTTGAGATTTTGCATTGAAATTTTATCCCACAACTCCCTATGGCCTAAGGAAGAACTCTATTGATTTTGAGGTTCAAAGGTCAAGGTCATACATTCTGATTGTGTGTAAAAAAATCATTTCTGAGCAATACTCCAAGAAGCTTTTGGGCCTTTGCAATGAAATTTTATACCGTAACTCCCTATGCTCTGCCCATCCCTGTTAAGGTGTCCTGTTTATATTTTTTTGCAAAAGGGGGTCAAACTCTAAGGACAAGGTCAAGATGTCAAATATATTTATACCAAAAGAAAAGTTTTGTTACAAGGAATACATGTGAAATATTACAGCCATTATGGCTCCAACCAATCAAAAGTTAAAGGCAAGGTTAAAGTTTTTGTGGACAAACAAATTAACAGACAGACAGACAGGGCAAAAACTATATACCCCCGAATCTTACAGGTCAATATGTGGGCATAAAAAAATCAAAGATAGTGCAGTATTAATGAACACAAATCACCGTTGCCTATTTAAACGATGGAAAATACATGCAAATAATTATTCTTCGCTTAATAAATTGTTAAAAATGCTTGAGCTCATATAGAGTAATATGATGTAGATTTTTATTTTAAGTTTGATCTGACGGCAGATCACTCTTCCTGTATGATGGTACCATGGAATATGAACTCTTTAGTGTGAAGTATATAGGGGTCATTAAAAACAAATGCACTTATAGTGATTTTTAATTTTTGTATTTTAATTTGTATGCTGAATGATATCTTAATATAATAATAATAATAAGTGCAGATAAATACCTGTATATTCAAAAATAATTTTTAAAAAAATCATCAAACTAAATGGTTTTTACTTAATAAAATGAAAATTGATGAAAGCTGCTTCCGAGAAACAAAACACTGTCATAAATACTGCCTTAAATAAAGCATTTTTATTCTTTTGAAATAACTTTTATGAGATATTATTAATAATTTTTCATTCAAATAAAAAATCACACTCTTGACATAAATCCATGAAATCTAAATCAAAATGAAGTAATATTTTTTTGTTTTTTTTAATGATTAAGAACCATGCATGAACAACCTAATTATAACATTATAAGCCCTCAGAATGTCAAAGAGAATTGAATTTATCCGATTGAAATTTTATCCCTTCATCGCACTTTTTACTTACTCTTTTTTAAATTACCCACTATGATCTCATAGGCATTCCTATTTATTATCTAATCTCTTCTTTGTTACTGTCATATATTGAGATTTGTGGGTTCAAGTCCGACCACACTTATAATTATACATAAAATTATGATCTAGAATAGTACACTGGGGATCCCCATTGTCTTATTAGCTACTAGTATCTACTGTAATATATTATACCATTCACAGGTGCTTGAGGACAAGACCCCCCCCCCCCCTCTTTCCGATATAGACCCCTGGGTCTGTTCTGACTTTTTTTCTCATTAATTATATATAGATGACACATTTGTAATTTATCTAGATCATCAATTCAGAAACAATTTGGAAACTTTTTTAAAATTTGCTTAGATATACCTAGTGGAGAAAGAGATGAATTTATAAGGAAACGTATACAATTCATGAAATACACATGTATTTAAGACACTCAGACAGGTTTGGCAAGTCAGTTAATATCACTTACCATATTTATATTGGATTCCGAAACTTCATAAAAATCCTTACAAACAAAGATACATAGCGGGTTCCAGTAAATGTTCAACCAAGCCTCTATCTTTACTCCTCACTAAGATATTAACAGTGGTGAAGGAGAAACTTCAAGAGTACTGTGCAACAATATATTCGAGAAGTGGTGTAAATTAGATGTGGATACTTAAAAATTCCAAGGAACTTTTAGAAAATTTGAAATCACAAGATTTTACCAAAATCAACAGCTTAAAAACTTACGACTTTTCAACTTTGTACACAACCATTCCCCACGATAAATTAAAGTCCAGGCTTTTTGATATCATTGACAGCTGCTTTTTCAATAAAAATGGAACTCGTAAATATACTTACCTTGTCATTGGTCATTTGCAAAATAATTTTGTTAAAAAACATTCTGATTGTTCACACAAGTACTCTGAAGTTGACATTAAAAAGATGCTTGAGTTTCTGATTGACAATATCTATGTGGTTTTTGGAGACCAGGTCTTCCAACAATCTATTGGAATTCCCATGGGTACCAATTGCACCCCGTTATTAGCAGACCTTTTTTTGTATTCATATGAAGCAGAATTTGTCCAAAATCTTGTACGTGAAAAGAAGAAAACACTTGCTGTGGCCTTCAACTCAACATTTAGATATATCGACGACGTATTGTCAATTTACAATGGCTATTTCCATTCTTATGTCGATACGATATATACTTGTGAACTTGAGATAAAAGATACCACAGAGTCTGACACATCTGTTTCATATTTGGATATTTTACTTGAAAAAGATGTTAATGGTAATCTAACAACCAAGCTTTATGATAAACATGATGACTTTAACTTTTCAATCGTCAACTTCCCTTACTTATGCAGCAATATACCTTCATCACCTGCATACGGGGTATATATCTCTCAGTTGATTCGATACGCAAGAGCATACTCTACGTATGTACAATTTCTAAAACGAGGTAAATTATTGACAAATAAGTTGATGAAACAAGAATATCAGCTGTCTCGTTTAAAGTCATCATTTCGTAAGTTCTATGGTCGATACAATGACCTTGTCAGCAAATACAATTTATCATTGAGTCAAATGCTGACTGACGTTTTTCATACTAATTGTTAGGCCATTATTTACACACTGAATTGTCGACGGATTTTTCCGTTATTTCCCGATGATGACAAGGAGCACACGGCAGGTGTGACCGGTCAGCAGGGGATGCTCACTCCTCCATGGCACCTGATCCCATCTCTGATGTTTGGAGGTCCGTGTTTGCTCTGCTCCTATTTTGTATTGATTAATGGACTTTTGAGCTTGAATACTGTTCGTTATCTCCATATATTTCATTATGAAACATTATTGTTTAGATCTAATATAGTAAAACAGGTGTCCTGGGTTCGATCCCTAGTCCAGCCATGCAATTTCTCCATTGTTAATTTGATATTTAATTATATATATATTAAACAATAATGGTCTACAGGTGCACTAATACACTAGCCACAGCACAACAAAACTGGTAAGGCTAATGTGCACTAGCTTTAAAAAGTATTTTTCAAAATCTTCAGTATGTTGTGCCTATTAAGGAAACAATATACATGTAAAAAAAAATGCATGTCCTTTCCTACTTTAGATGAAATTTACTGTTTTTATCAAGAAATATTCAATGATTCAGTGCAAGGATACTAAATAACAGAACATTTATATTTGTGCACTTTTATATATTGCAAATTAAGTTTTCCATTACTCAATTTTTTTTTCAAAACCTGAGTCTATCTCTGAGGACGATTTTCGAGGACGATGTTATAATTCCAACAATCAAGAAGAGAAAAACAGAAATTTTAAAGTCGGAATATTGAAGCAAAGTATACTGATATACGTCAATACTTAGCCGTGGTTGGTTATGTACTATGTAGAGCATAAGCAAACGATAATGACATTCGACAAGAGAACCATTTATTTGTTACTCTGTATTTCTTCAACTTACAGAGACAAGAAAAAGGCGACCTGATTGTCGAAGTCTTTTTGTTATCTTGTACTCGACTCAACCTTCCCATGACCCATTTCATCTTGTTATAATCAACTTTCGGTTTGACAAAGCATCTAAAATTAAACTCTCCTTCAATCATGCATTCCAGAAATAACCGTACATCGTAGTTTTTCTGCCTTTTATTTTGGAAATGAATTTACCTTTCTTATCACGGTAAATGATATTGGCGTCTGCCATTTTGATAGAATAAGCGTTGGGCACGTACTGACGTAATAACGTCACTGACGTGAATAACGTCATATAACGTTATTTTACGTGGTATGGATCATTACCTTAAATTAGTTCTAGAAAACAATTCATTTGCTTTTTCTGACCATCATTACCTTCAAACTAAGGGAACTGCAATGGGGACGAAAGTCGCACCTACCTATGCAACATTAACCTTAGGTTATTTAGAACATAAGTTACATGAACAATTATGTTCGTTGTGGGGAATAGAATCTGCTAATAATATACAGTCTAAATGGAAAAGATTTCTAGACGACTGTTTTATCTTGTGGGATGATGATGTCAACAAATTATCGGAGTTTTACGATCTACTAAACCAAATGAACTCGGATATCAAATTCACGATGGAAACAGATGATACGCAAATGCCATTTCTCGATGTTCTTATATCAAAAGATAATACCAGCTTAAATACGGATATATACTATAAACCGACAGATACACACCAATATCTGCATTTCGGATCGTGCCATCCCCACCATACTAAAACGGCTATACCATATAATCTCTCAAGAAGGATCTGTACCATTGTGAGCAATATTAATACGAGGGATATCCGTTTGGAGGAATTAAAATTGTATTTATTGAGCCAAAAATACCTAGAGCAACTGGTATAGATAATAGTATTATGAAAGCCAAGGAGTGTGATAGAACACAATTACTTTCAAACACACGACGTGCGAAGGACGGAGAAACAATACCCTTTGTTCACACGTACAATCCGAGAAATAAAAACATCAATTCAATTGTTTATGAATTAAATAGCTTACTTAGAGAGGATGAACAAACGAAAACTACATACAAAAACTGTCGTTTTATCAGCAGTAAACGTCAGCCCAAAAACCTTAAGAGAATACTTTGTTCCTCCCAATTCGCTGACCATAATTATACTGTGTCAAAGTGTACGGACCCTCGATGCGGCACATGTGACTACATTACAGAAGGGACGAGTTATAATTTTAACGGGCGTGAATTTAAAGTTAATGCCAACATGTCATGTGATACGAAAGATGTCATATACGCCATCACATGTCCTGGATGCAAAGAATATTATATTGGTGAAACTGGCAACAGTCTGCGTGCCCGTATACGTGTACATAAGCAACACATCAGTACACCTGAATATAGACAAATCCAGTTAAGTGCACACCTGGAAACTTGTGGAAAAAAACGATTTAACATTTTCCCTTTTCATAAACTCAGATGTGCCAGTGATATCCAGAGACGGGAAAAAAAAACATTTTATTTGTATTCTAAAGCCAAAACTTAATAGTCTCTTATAAACTACCTATGAT
The DNA here is from genome assembly GCF_033153115.1 of Saccostrea echinata. Lineage (NCBI taxonomy): Eukaryota > Metazoa > Mollusca > Bivalvia > Ostreida > Ostreidae > Saccostrea > Saccostrea echinata. The sequence goes on along the minus strand of NW_026889805.1, from coordinate 22,447,649 downwards.
TTTCCCGAACTTTTTCATCATCATTGCAGTATTTTATCTATGACGTCACAATATAGACATTTTAAAAACATTTTAATATATATATCATAGTAAAATTTTGCTTGGGTCGAGGTGTCTTATGTATGGGCCGACCTGTCTTAAGGACGTACAACACACCCACCACGAAAAATTTCCTGTCGTTTAATTTTCGCTATTTTTGTATATGTTACACATGACTATATATACATTGAGTATGCACATTTTGGACAAAATCGTTCGAGTCGTATTTGGACAGGAAGTTCCAAAAGTTACTCCCCCTTTGGTTGTACACGCGGAGAAGAAATTTTCATTCGGCTGGCTATAAAATCCTTGATTATCAAAAAAGTTGAGCTAGTCTGGCCGTCAAATTTCATCGACTCATTCATATAACCATTATCCACTCAAATAAAGTATTTTTGTAGAGGTACTCATTGACAAAATATTTTTTGAAAAACTTAAACTGAAAAACTATGGTTCATTTAAGCCTTAAAAAATGCGTATTTTTTAATTTAAATATTTTTTTATGAAAAAAACTATCGTTTAATTTTGGAAAAAATACTTTTTTCATGTAACTGGTTGCAAAAGTAATCTTGATAAATTTTTGTAATTTTTTTAAACGAGCCGTTTTGAATTTATAGCGAAAAATCACCCCCCCCCCCCTTTTCCTTCAGTCACGTTTCTCAAGCGTCTTTCAGACGTGGGACGAAAACATTGTTAGATCTACAAATACACATGAAAAATTCCAAGCTAGAAAATATTTTTTGCTTTAAAAAAATTATTTACATTATATATCGGAGTTCTTAAAACTTTTCAGTTCATTGAAATGCAGATGCATAGGCAATTTTTGACGAATCCCCCCCTTTTTTTGGACGCAGTCATTAGAACTTGATGAAACATAGGTTACCTCGAGATATATATTTAATCTTTTAAATCCCTGAAGTACCAATTCATTCATTCATTCATTCATGCAGATTAAAATTCTGACAACTAGAATAAGACATAAACTATCAACTACTAGAATAAAAGTAAAACTTTTTCTCTAAGGATTTTAATTCCACGTGTCCAATATGTAGTCCATACACATGGCTGAAATGCATTTAATTTTATACCTGCATATGAATTCAACTTACATTGAATTTTAATCTCATTTTTCATTAAAAGTGAACGCACAATGTTGAAAATTCAACTCTTCTATGATGTAAACAGACTGGTAAATGGAATATATTGTTTCTTATTTCAAACAAGAGAGGGGTCTAAAAGTAACCCCCCCCCCCCCCCCCCCCAAACACACACACTTGTATGCATCCTTCTTTTGCTTCCATAGATAAAATGGAAATATATCGTATTCGTCTACATTAACTTCAATTTATCAAACTGTAAATTCAATTCTCCATCTATGTTTAATTAAATTAAAGTAAATTATTCATGTGTCAAAATATTCATGTACAGTGATACATGTATCAAATTAACGTTTTGTTTTGATTCGAGGAAATGCGCACTGAAATTGTTTACAGAGGTACATCGTAGATCTAGTTGGTCGGATATGGCCAGTTTGCCGCATATAAGATATTCATTAATTCGGACCATTTCAGTAAACAATTCTATTGCATTTTCGGTACTTACTTAGTATATATTATAGTTTTCAGTTCCTGAGTTCATCAGAATTCATTGTAAATGTGTCTTCATAACTGATCGGCAAACAGGAGTAAATAACTCAAGATGGGAAGGGGAAAATCTCCCAAATTTTTAGAGTTGTTCCTCTTTGACCAGTGAACTTTTGGAAACGGGTCGTAAAACTTTTTTTTTCTTAAAAGGAGAACAAAAGAGTATTTATATGGCTAATTCTTAATTTTAAGATAGGCTCGTGATCTGGTAATGCGAATGTTACATAGCCAACTGTAACAAAAGAAAGCAATGTATCATAAAAAAAAATAAAGAATATTGTTCTGCTAATATTGATCACGGATACGAGTTTATAAAATTAAAGAAATTTTAAGACATAATCTTTCTTTTCTTCCCTTTTTATGGAAGGAGGGGTGGGTTTTACATCAAAAGCGCAAACAATCAAAGATACGATTTGGTATTTCTAAAGAAACCACATCAAGTCCCTAATCCCATTTTCTTTTAATTACGTCGGGATCAATTCGGTCGTCATTTTGACGCTTTATTATAAACGTCAAATTTGACGTCAAGTTAAACGTTTAATTGAAATTGCAAGAGTTATCTCCCCCAGTGTGTTGTACGTCTTTAAATCTTGGGCCGACCCGTCTGAGCCGAGATGTCATTGGGCCGAGATGTCAGTGGGCCGAGGTGGCAGAGGATAGTTTTTTTAATGCCAAACATGTGCCGAGGGGGTACCCATATACATGCGATCCATAAAAACATGTACATGGGGACAGTTTTCCAGGGGCTAACTAATGTCATTGGGCCGAGATGTCAATGGGCCGAGATGTCGTTGAGCCGAGGTGGCAGAGGATAGTTTTTTTAATGCCAAACATGTGCCGAGGGGGTACCCATATACATGCGATCCATAAAAACATGTACATGGGGACAGTTTTCCAGGGGCTAATTAATTACACTTCATATGCCCATGGCTCACAAATTATGTCAACCCATACAACCCATCCCCAGGCCCGAGCGAGCAGGATAAAACACCCAGTAGTCTGTAAATCAATACATTTCCTAATGAAAATTCACCAATTGATATGGGGCCATTCACCTTCCCTCTGAGATACACACCTTCTTCTAAGGCTACTGCTTTTCAGCTGAATTTCCTCTGCAACTGACCACGTGTCTTAGTTTCGCATTTACAACTCTGTATATGATAAGCGTCATAGTTACATGTTGCACATAATTTTTTTCATCAAGCACTCTGCTACACTGCAAATGTGTCCCATAATTATTCTAATCATTTTTCTACATAAAATATCACATCAAACAGGGGATATCTCAGTTTTTTTTTTTAAAGAAATTTGACCGGGTCTTTAGTACGAAACTATCCCCTGCCACCCGAGGTGTCTGACATTCCAGGGAACCAGTCTACGGTAGTCTTGATCATCAAGACGCTTCGACTCTATCGCGGACGTTTGTGTTCTAACGAGGCAGTGTCTATATGCACGACCGTCGTGCACTTACTTTTTCATCGGCTATTCGCACGACCGTCGTGTATATAATTTTTCAATGACTATTTGCACGACCGTCGTGTATATAATTTTTCATTGACTATTTGCACAACCGTCGTGTAATGTATTTATTAATAAGCTGTTCGCACGACCATTTTCTTTTACATAACACCAACTTATTATGTCATTCGTTGTTTCGTCCCCAGTTAAGTTCGGCACGCAGTGATTTAACTGATTTAAGCCTAGGAGCATTTTAGTAAGAAAACATTAGAAAAACTTTTTCATAATGTTAATTTATATGCAAAAGTGACATATAGATCCAATGGGCCGGTCGGTGTAATGTAAGTCTGTTTCTATTAGAACGTACTGCCCTTGTATTTGTATATATACACGTCACTATAACAAAATGTGGTAGGCTTGCGGTTTACCCAATCGGATCACCTCGCCCTTTTCCGTCGCACGCTAGCGTGCTAGGGCGAGGTGATCCGATTGGCGGTTTACCCCCTCCACCTCAACCTAATCCGAGATATACGTTTTCCGGGCTTTATTTTTTTTATTTAAGCGATTTTGATATTTTATTTTTTATTATAGCATTTTGCCTACTCTAGTAGTGATTTCTTAAATACACTTTTTAACCAAAATTTTGTCATACAACAATTGTTATTACACACGTGTAATCTCAAATTAAACAATAATGATATTCATAAGTTAATACATATTGCAGTTCCCTTATATAATAATTATAAAAATCATCAAGTTTGTATGGAGTATGTGGTAAATATTGAGGTATATCTACCTAAACGATGACAAAGTGTTGACAAAGACCACTCCTAACCAGAAAAACAACATTTGAATAATTTTGTGTATGACTGCAATTATTTTGGTTAAGGTGAACATTTATATATATTCATTTTTCTTCTCATATTATTTTGAGATTTGGCAATCTGTCTTAAATTTATCATTCATTATCAATGACTTCGTGGCGCAGTGGTATGATTGCTGAAACGTAAATGTGGTGATTCGAGTTTGACCTCAAGATTTTTCCAGTTGTGCTCTTTTAATTTTTTTTTCTCCCATGTGTATTTTTTTTATACGTTTTATTTAATACTTTTATAATAAACATTGTTTCAGAGAGTCATAATACACGTTACACTTTGAAAGTGTCTCAGGAAAAGACAGTACGTCTAAACTATTTCATTAAATTTTGCATAACTGCTTGTTTTATTTTTATTGAGTTTCTAAATCTTTTGTCCCAAAATTAGAGTAATTTGAACAAGTAAAATGACTGTTATATGACATACTTGCAACTATGAAAATTAACACTCGTCCGCAAATGATATTACATTGGTTGAAAGTACTGCTCACCTTCAATTTTTTACGTCATCAATTCGGTCATCAATATATCATCGAAATTCCATGTCAGATCCAGAATACAACATATGTGTGAGTGCACTGTGTGGTTGAGGGCCGAAAGGGTATATAGGAGGGTATAACCCAGTAATTTAACTTTTACCCCCCCCCCCCCACATCATCCCTAGCCAAGTGTGAAAGTTAGTGTCTATCCCTGGCGATCTGCACATCTCTTTTAGAACGGATGTTGAGTGATCAACCCCTTTCCAATTTTATTTTCATTTGAAATCTTCATTATTATTCTTTTTTTTATAGATTTGTTTTCCCTTTCTATCACTCAAATAAACTGCTTCATCTACATATTTATGGAACTGATAGAAATTATATTACGATTCGGTTGAATGTATTCTTCGGCACACTTGAATAGCTCATAATATACCCACTGGCGGATTTAAGTGGGGGCGCACGCCCCCCCCCCTAAAATTTTCAAACTATGATATGACTAATATTAATAATGCCATACTTAAGTATATAACTAACCAATACCACTATTTTTGTGCCTGGTTTTACTCTTAAAATACACGAAAACCCAGGAGCTTCCGGGGGCTTCGCCCCCTGGGCCCCCTCTATTCAAAGTATGATATGATTAGTATTAATAATGCCAAACTTTGGTACATATAAACTAACCAATACCACTATTATTGTGCCTGGTTTTACTCTTAAAATACACGAAAACCCAGGAGCTTCCGGGGGCTTCGCCCCCCTGGACCCACTGGGGGCCTTAAGGCGGCCCCCAGACCCCCTGCCTGAACCAAGTTATCCACACACCCCCCCCCCCCCCCCAATCACAAATCCTGCATCCGCCCATGATACCCATCCTCAAGCTGGTGCGTCCATATATTTTATACATGTATGTAAAATAATCAAAATCATCCACAAAAGAAGCTGTACTGTAAAAAGAAAGGGGTGTGAAAGGAAATGGTTGTGGACCATAATACAGTATTTCATTCAGTTTCAAATAGAAATATGTAAATGAAGTAGTCTGTAAACTTCAAGTATGAAAAGAATAGAAATAGAAAGACTTAAAGATGTGAGAGAGAACCATAAAGGGGGCACGATCATGTGTCCCAGTCTAGTCGGACTAAAACTGATGCAATGTGGTATTTATTATCCCCATCCTGTTTCTAAATTTATGTATTTTACAATTCAGATAGGGGATTACCCACGTAAGTTTTTTTTTTATCTGAAGGTGGAGTGTAGATCTTACACAGGTGTCAATCCCTCATATGTTTTACATTTTTTTTTAAATATCAACATAAATGTAATATTCACTATCGTGTGAAACAATCAATTGCTTGCATTTCTATTTAAAACAAAAACTGTCAATGAAAAAAAAAGATTAAATGTACACATAAAGCCAGAAACGGGCTCATCTCATCCTCACAATGTCAAAGTTAAGCGATTTTGGAACTCCACACAAATCTAATCGGGATCGGATCTCTTTAAATTATCAATAAGTTTTTATTTTTACTTTACCAAATTCTTCTTAATTTTATGTGTGTAAAAGAAAAGAAATGTCCGTTCATAAAAACATCCATTTAATAATAGTATTTTAAATGTCCAAAAATGTTGACATGAATGTTCATTCTGGGGTCAAATTCTATTTACAAACAACGTCGTGTCTTCGAGCACAGCTCGGTCGTGTATATATGCATAATCTGATAATATCTATTACCGTCGTGTGCATATCTCTGGCAATGTGTGATTGCTATTTGCACGACCGTCGTGTATATAGATTTTTTTCTTACTTATGTCTTTCTTACTTATGCACGACGGTCGTGTATATATCTCAGCAATTTGCAACAGCTATTCGCACGACGGTCGTGTAAATAGACTTTCTTTTCTATGCGCACGACGGTCGTGTATATATCATCGGCCTTCTAACGACAAGCGTCTGGATGATCGAGACTAGTATACGGTAGATTATCATAACCAGTTCCCTCAAGCCAGTCAAGGATGATAAATTGGACCCCTGTTTTGATCATCGTATGTATTCATTAATAGAAGTAATAATCCGCGCTTAAGTTATGCATAACTTTCTCACGATTAATCATTTATTGATATAAACAAGTCTAAGGTTTGAAACTAAGCTGCCACAAGTAGTGCCTATCATTACATAACGTTATAGCTTTTCTAAAAAGCTTGTTAGACGTGAGCAAATTAGTAAATATGCCGAAAATAAAAAAAAGTCGAATTCGGTTAATCAACGTAAATCTGAGTCTAAAAAAAATATCCCATTGCTAAGAACCAAGAAAAGTTACGAACGACAACTCTGCAAGGGAGATTGTGTCATCAGGTCCAGTACAATCAGTATATTTAGCTACGCAGTGGCGGATTCAGGGGGGTTTGGGGGGGGGTTCGGGAAAACCCCCCCGCCCAATCAAAATTTTTTTTTACAAGTGTCATTTTAACAATATATTGCATAAATGAGACTCTATCCAAGCCCATTGTTTTACACAAAGAGGTGAAATATACAGACCCATGCGAAATCCCTTTCCGCTTGAGCGCACACAATACACAGGTATATAACAACAGTACCATGAATACAGAGATCATGATAGTCCGTGCAGCTACATGTAGTCAGGTAGTGATGACACAAGGTCATACACTAACAAACCAAAACTGCACATAGTTATTACAGGTATTGTTTTGGTATTGCCAAAGTAATATTCTTCGAAAATTGAATCTTACTTTATTGAACTATGTGAATAAACTGTGATTATTATTATCATTATTCAGAAAAAAAGCACACTTGTAGATAGAAGTTACAATGCAATTTTAAAAAGCAAATGGTCTGCATTTTTTTTTAAATTACAGTTGAATGATGTTTAATAAAACCCAACTAACGGTTACAACTTTGTATAATGAATTGTGGTAAAACTTATATGTATATAATAGAGATCCTGTCAAAACAAGAATTGCCACTTTTTTTATTGTTTTTCAAGACTTTTTTTTCAAAACATTGGGCTGGTAAGTGCATGGATAAGATAAAAATAGAAGTATGGTGCATTTATGTTAGAAATTATAAATCAACCCCCTCCCCCCCAACCCCCCCCCCCCCCCATGAAAAAGCAATAATTCCAACAATTTCCCAAAATAATAAATTTATATTTATTCTTCAATATGATATATCATTATTTGCTTATATTTCAAAATATATTTACAGTAGAGTCAAGTAGTTGAAAAGAGTAATAAGGGTTTCTACACAGAATCCAAATTTTCTAAGTGTTGGGAAATTGCACATCAGTTGTATTTTGGTAGTCAGAGCTTCACATGTGACACATTGGATGTGCATTTTAAAATGAAGAATTGGATATTATATTTCAAATGGCGATATTTCTAATTTTATCAGATTTTACATTTAATTTTTTTTTTAAGAAAAGTCTCATTTTTCAAGTTTACATGGAAGTTAAAAATAATCCCAAAATTTATTATTATTTTTTTTGTTCTAATTCTTGAAAATTAGGGTAGGTCAGTCTTGAAAATCACCTAGAAAAAAAGTGGCCAAAAACGAATTAATTCAATCTAAAATGCTGGAAAATGCACCCCCTCCCATGCCCTCCCCCTTCGGCCCAACGGGCCTCAAAACCCCCCCACATGAACTTCTGGATCCGCCACAGCTACGTAGCTAGAATTACCTACCGTAGCTTTATTTGCCTACCCCAGGTAGCTTTATTTAGCTCTTTCAAGGCAACTTTCAGTGGTGGATTCAGGGGGGTTCAGGACCCCCCCCCCCCCCCAATAAAAAGAAACTTTAGAAGTGTCATTTTAGACGTAAGTGAGACTCTATCCAAGCCCCATTGTTTTACACAAAGATGTAAAATATACAGCCACCACGAGAAATCCCTTTCCGCTTGAGTGCACACAATACACAAGTAATCAACAGTACAGAGATCATGATAGTCTGTGCAGCTAGTGATGACACAAGGTCATACACTAGCAACCAAAACTGCACATTTAGTTAGTACGGTATTGTTTTTGGTATTGCTTAAGTAATATTCTTTCATGAATTTTCTTTCTTTGAAAATTGAATGTTACTTTATTGAACTACTTGAATAAACTGTGATTATTATTATTATTTAGAAAAAAATTAATTAATACAATCAGGGATGTATATATTATAGTATAAATGTCCCTGATACAATATTTTCATGACTTAACTATACTGGGAAAGTAGACCCTTCGAGAATTTCAAGACTTTTTTTTTCAAACATTGGGCTAGTAAGTGGGTAATAAAAAATAGAATTAAAGAGTGCATTTATGTTAGAAATTATAATTACCCCTCTCCATGAATAAGCAATAATTCCAACGTTTTCCCAAAATAATTTATATTTATTCTTCAATATGAAATATCATAATTTGTTTATATTGCAAATTATATGAACAGTATAGTCAAGTAGTTGAAAAGAATAATTAGGGTTTCTACACAGAATTAACATTTTCTAAGTGTTGGGAAATTGCACATCAGTTGTATTTTGGGTAGTCAGAGTTTCACATGCGACACATTGGACGTGCATTTTAAAATAAAGAATTGGATATTATATATCAAATGGCGATATTTCTAATTTGTTTTAATCAATTTTAAATAATAAATTTTAATTTTTGAAAATTTGGGTAGGTCAGTCTTGAAAAACAAGTGGCAAAAATATCTAAAATGCTGGAAAATGCACCATTTGGAGCCATTTTTAAAGAAAATTTCTCAAACCCCCACCTATGGGAGGGCGACTCCCCCTCCCATGCCCTCCCCCTTTGGCCCTACAGACCTCAATCCCCCTAACCCCCCCCCCACAAGAACTTCTGGATCTGTCACTGACTTTTAGCAATTTTGCTTCTTATTTTAAAAAGACAAAAAGTCTCAAGTAAATGTCTACTGATATTTATTCTAGGTGTTATTTAAAATGCAATCTAAAGCAGAGATAGTTTTAACATTGCTGCGTTTGACACACTTTTAAGGAAAATATGTATTTCCATTGTTTGAGTATTGAGCTTTAAATGTGGACTGTAGTAACTTTTGTTTAATCAAGTTGTGCAAATGTGGTCATGGCTGATGTTTAAAAAAATGTTATACCATGTCAAGAGTGCAACAGAAAAAAATGTAGTGTTGCCAAAAAAACATCGATTGTAATATTCTGAAAGAAAATTCAGACAAAAAAGAATTTTGGAAGTGTAAAACAATAACTGATATACATTGTAAAACTTAAAAATGTTATATAAATCACAAGCAGCATTAATGAGAGTCAAGTATATGTGCATACCCAATAATGTCAGGAGTGCAACATTTGATATTTTGCTCCCAGGCATGAAAAGACTATTTTCATTATATGACTTTCTCATTTTTATTTTGGAAAATAAAGACACAAAAAACTTTTTTACCAAATAGATTTATCAATGACAGGATCTGTCTGTGCTTCAGATCTATATTTCTATGGTCAGGAGTGCAACACATTTTTTTAAAGATTCAAATTATGTGACGAAAACACTTCTATTCATGCTTAGCAGCTGGATGGAAAAGTCGAATTCAACTGTGAAATAGTATGTGCTAATCCCGGGCAGAGATTTTGATTGGCTAAAAATCTGCTTCTAAAATTACATCGGATAAACATCGTAATGTTTTCATGGAAAATCAGACTTAAACAAATTCTTTTTATTCACTGCAATGTTTAAACACTGGAATTGAATTTTTAAACCCACTCATTTTTAGGTCACCTGAGTCACTCAGGTGACCTATTGCTATCCGTTTTCGTCCGTCGGCGTGCGTCGTGCGTTGTGCGTTAACATTTGAACATTTTCAGCTTCTTCTCTGAAACCGCTCAACCAATTTCAACCAAATTTGGCATATAACATCTATGGGTGAAGGGGGACAAAATTTGTGAATTTCATGGTCCCTGCCCCCCTGGGGCCTGAGGGGTGGGGCAAAAACCACTAAAATTAATGCAATCTTTAAAAATCTTCTTCTTTACTCCTGGACATCAAGCAGTCAAACTGTTAGCATGATTGTAATAAGCATTGAGCCCTCTACCAAAATTGTGAAATTCATGGCCCCAGGGTAAGGGGTTCTGGGGCTAGGGCGGGGCTATATAGATCATATAGTAAAAGTGCATTATTTCTTCAAAAATCTTCTTCTCTGCTCCTGGGTATAAAATAAACTAACTAAGTACACAGTTATTATAAGCAAGAATGCCCCTTCCAAAATTGTGAATTTCATGGCCCCTGGGTCAGGGGTTCTGGTGAAAGGGGGGGGGGGGCTCTATTGATTATATAGTGAAAATGCATTATTTCTTTGAAAATCTTCTTCTCTGCGTATGGGTATGAAATAAACTAACTAAGTACATAGTTATGATGAGCAAGAGTGCCTCTTCAGAAATTTTGAATTTCATTGCCCCTGGGTCAGGGGTTTTGGTGAAGGGGGGAGGGGGGGTTATTGATTATATAGTGAAAATGCATTATTTCTTTGAATATCTTCTCTGCTTATGGGTATTAAAGAAATTAACTAAAAACATAGTTATAATGAGCAAGAGTGCCTCTTCAGAAATTGTGAATTTCATGGCCCCTGAATCAGGGGTTCTGCTGTTAGGGTGGGGCTCTATTGATTATATAGTGAACATGCATCAATTCTTTGAAAATCTTCTCTGCTCCTGGGTATTATTTAAACAAAGGAATTGCATGGTTATGATAAGCAAAAATGCCTCTTCCAAAATTGTGAAATTCATGGCCCCAGGGTCAGGGGTTCTTGTGAAAGGGGGGGGGGGGGTGGCTCTACTGATTATATAGTGAAAATTCATAATTTCTTTCAAAATATTTTTTCTACTCCTGGTTATAAAGCAAAGAAACAAGTGTATAGTTATGATGAACAAGGATGCTTTTACAAAATTTTTAGGTCACCTGAGTCACTCAGGTGACCTATTGCTATCTCTTTTCGTCCGTCGTCGTCCGTCGTTCGTCGGTCGTAAACTTTTGAACATTTTCAGCTTCTTCTCTGGAACCAGTGAACCAATTTCAACCAATTTTGGCATATAGCATCTATGGGTGAAGAAGAACAAAAATTGTGAAATTCGTGGCCCCTGGCCCCCTGGGGCCTGAGGGGTGGGGCCAAAACCATCAAAATTAATGCAATCTTTAAAAATCTTCTTCTTTACTCCTGGACATCAAGCAGTCAAACTGTTAGCATGATTGTAATAAGCATTGAGCCCTCTACCAAAATTATGAAATTCATGGCCCCAGGGTCAGGGGTTCTGGTGCTAGGGCGGGGCTATATATATCATATAGTGAAAGTGCATTATTTCTTTGAAAATCTTCTTCTCTACTCCTGGGTATTATTGAAACAAATCAAATACATAGTTAAGATGAGCAAGGGTGACTCTACCAAAATTGTGAAATTCATGGCCCCTGGGTCAGGTGTTCTGGTGCTAGGGCGGGGCTATATAGAACATATAGTGAAAGTGCATTATTTCTTTGAAAATCTTCTTCTCTACTCCTGGGTATTATTGAAACAAATTGAGTACATAGTTATGATAAGCAAGAGTGACTCTACCAAAATTGTGAAATTCATGGCCCCGGGGTCAGGGGTTCTGGTGTTAGGGCAGGGCTATATAGATCATATAGTGAAAGTGCATTATTTCTTTGAAAATCTTCTTCTCTACTCCTGGGTATTATTGAAACAAATTGAATACATAATTATGATGAGCAAGAGTGACTCTACCAAAATTGTGAAATTCATGGCCCAAGGGTCAGGGGTTCTGGTGCTAGGGCGGGGCTCTTTTGATTATATAATGAAAATGCATTATTTCTTTGAAAATCTTCTTCTCTACTCCTGGGTATTATTGAAACAAATTGAATACATAGTTATGATGAGCAAGAGTGACTCTACCAAAATTGTGAAAACAATTTTTTTACTGTATATTTTTTTAAAATTGATTTTTATTACTTAAAAAAAGAGGGAGATAACTCTTCAACAAAGGTCAAGTCATAAATTAGGACACTTCCATTCTTTACTGCTAATAGTAATAAATGTAGATTATGTCTAAATATTCTGAGTATTCCACCCGTACACATCTGTTATGTATTCAAATTCATTGAATCTGAGGCTATTAGGGATGGAATACCAGTACCTTAAATGCTCATCAAAGACCAAGAGTCTTACTCAGGCCAATGTAAGAGATTTCCACAAGGAATTAAAAGAGTACAGAAGCACTGATAGTTTCTTAATATACTGTCTGGTGAGAGTGATAAATGGGGAACAGATTAGAACCCAATTTATGAACTTTTAATGAATACTAAACTAATTATTTTGTTAATCCTGATCACCCTATTTTTCTTGCTTTTGGGCAACAAAGCTTCACCTTTCAGTTCATTTTATACTCTATGGATCCTCTAAATTGTTGTATTATACTCAGGTGACCGTTAAGGCCCTTGGGCCTCTTGTTTAATTTTGTTCTCTGTCCGGGATTAGCACATTTCATGGGTTAAATGGACTTTTCAACTTGGCGAGCAGAGATTTGACACTGTTTACAGAGATGAAAGTAAAGACAAGCATGCCATATATGGTTGTGTAGATAAATTATTGAGAAGACATAGGTATAAACAGTTTGCCAGTGCGTTTCCTCTGAAAGTGTAAAATGAGTGCAATTCTGGGGGAGGGGGGTACTCCATGTAATTCGGAGTTGGATACCTTGTGTTATTAGGTCACCTGAGTCACTCAGGTGACCTATTGCTATCTGTTTTCGTCCGTCGTCGTGCGTCGTATGTTAACATTTGAACATTTTCAGCTTCTTCTCTGAAACCGCTGAACCAATTTCAGCCAATTTTAGCATATGGCATCTATGTGTGAAGGGGAACAAAATTTGTGAATATCATTGTCCCTGCCCCCCTGGGGCCTGAGGGGTGGGGCTAAAACCACCAAAATTAATGCAATCTTTAAAAATCTTCTTCTTTACTCCTGGACATCAAGCAGTCAAACTGTTGGCATGATTGTAATAAGCATTGAGCCCTGTACCAAAATTGTGAAATTCATGGCCCCAGGGTCAGGGGTTCTGGTGCTAGGGCGGGGCTATATAGATCATATAGTGAAAGTGCATTATTTCTTTGAAAATCTTCTTCTCTACTCCTGTTTATTATTGAAAAAAATTGAATACATAGTTATGATAAGCAATGATGCCTCTTCCAAAATTGTGAAATTCATGGCCCCAGGGTCAGGGGTTCTGGTGCTTGGGAGGGGGGGCTATATAGATCATATAGTGAAAGTGCATTATTTCTTTGAAAATCTTCTTTTCTACTCCTGTGTATTATTGAAACAAATTGAATACATAGTTATGATAAGCAATGATGCCTCTTCCAAAATTGTGAAATTCATAGCCCCAGGTTTAGGGGTTCTGGTGCTTTGAAGGGGGGGGGGGGGGGGCTATATAGATCATATAGTGAAAGTGCATTATTTCTTTGAAAATCTTCCTCTCTACTCCTGGGTATTATTGAAACAAATCAAATACATAGTTATGATAAGCAATGATGCCTCTTTCAAAATTGTGAAATTCATAGCCCCAGGTTTAGGGGTTCTGGTGCTTAGGGGGGGTGGGGGTGGGGGGGGGAGCTATATAGATCATATAGTGAAAGTGCATTATTTCTTTGAAAATCTTCTTCTCTACTCCTGGGTGTTATTGAAACAAATTAAATACATAGTTAAGATGAGCAAGGGTGACTCTACCAAAATTGTGAAATTCATGGCCCCAGGGTCAGGGGTTCTGGTACTAGGGCGGGGCTATATAGATCATATAGTGAAAGTGCATTATTTCTTTGAAAATCTTCTTCTCTACTCCTGGGTATTACTGAAACAAATTTAATACATAGTTATGATAAGCAAGGGTGACTCTACCAAAATTATGAAATTCATGGCCCAAGGGTCAGGGGTTCTGGTGCTAGGGCGGGGCTATATAGATCATATAGTGAAAGTGAATTATTTCTTTGAAAATCTTCTTCTCTACTCCTGGGTGTTATTGAAACAAATTAAATACATAGTTAAGATGAGCAAGAGTGACTCTACCAAAATTGTGAAATTCATGGCCCCAGGGTCAGGGGTTCTGGTACTAGGGCGGGGCTATATAGATCATATAGTGAAAGTGCATTATTTCTTTGAAAATCTTCTTCTCTACTCCTGGGTATTATTGAAACAAATTGAATACATATTTATGATAAGCAAGGGTGATTCTACCAAAATTGTGAAATTCATGGCCCCAGGGTCAGGGGTTCTGGTGCTAGGGCGGGGCTATATAGATCATATAGTGAAAGTGCATTATTTCTTTGAAAATCTTCTTCTCTACTCCTGGGTGTTATTGAAACAAATTAAATACATAGTTAAGATGAGCAAGAGTGACTCTACCAAAATTGTGAAATTCATGGCCCCAGGGTCAGGGGTTCTGGTACTAGGGCGGGGCTATATAGATCATATAGTGAAAGTGCATTATTTCTTTGAAAATCTTCTTCTCTACTCCTGGGTATTATTGAATCAAATTGAATACATAGTTATGATAAGCAAGGGTGACTCTTCCAAAATAGTTAGATTTCATGACCCCTGGATCAGGGGTTCCGGTGTTAGGTCCGGGCTCTATTTATTATATAGTGAAAATGCATTAATGCTTTAAAAATCTTCTTCTCTGCTCCTGGGTATTTTTGAAACAAACTAAGTACATTGTTATAATAAGCAATGGTGCTTCTTCCAAAATTGTGAATTTCATGGCCCCAGGGTAAACGATTCTAGTGAAACAGTTGGAAGGGACCCCTGCGAGAGTATCAAGAATAATTCTTGAACTTTTAAGAAAAGTTCATGAAATATATTCTTGAATCTGCTCATGAAATATTCGTGAAGATCCTATGAAGTTAAAATTGGACACTCATGATTTCATGAATTTTATTCATGAAAACCAAGTTCAAGAATATTCAAGAATAGTGGGTTGTTCATGAATTACTTACTACTCTTGAAAATTCATGAACTTCCTTATAGAATTCATGAAATCATAGTGTCCTGTGAATTTTAGCTTCGTTATATCTTTCATGAACATTTCAGGAACTTTTTAAGAATATTATTCTTGAATTAACCTGCTAGATTTACCTATAGTATTTTGTGATGTGGCAGGTAGCGACTGCCTTGGTGTCCCCGAATCAGATGATGAAACTGGTGCTGTCTTTTGAGGAGTTATATAATCACAGTTTTGTTTGCCTTGGAAATGGTTTGCTTGAACAGGATGCTATTTAGAAATAAAATAAATATAATTATTATACCTCTACTGTTATTACTCTGCATAAAATTAATACTATAAAACTGTCTATTTCCCTGAGAAGATACTATTTCCCTCCCTCATCTGTGGACTTCTCCCAGAAAAATCAGAGCTACTCCTTGGGACTACTCCCTCATGAATATTTATTAATAATTAAAACCAATTAAAATGAACAGTAGGCAGAGCATTCAAGGAATCTTGAGTCTATGACATATTGTTACACTATTTATTAGCAATGTAACTATGACGTCAAAACATTTCGACATGTGATGTCAAAATCATACTGGAATTCTAGCAAAATGAAGACAACAATAATCCTTCGAAGTGTCAGGGAAATTATTATATATTTTAATAATTTTATTTTCCTCAGTATTGATGCATTAGTTATCTTATAATATTTTTAATCACATGCATTTGTGATTATTTAAATGCCTCTATATTGTTTTTAAAAAATGTCTGAGTCTCTAGTTTAATAAATCTATCATGATTGTTTCGGTATAATAAAACAGTTATGGAATGTGTACTCGGGAAATATCAAATTTATGGTTCTGTGACCGCGCGCTGGTATGTCTTGGACATAATTCGGAGGTTCACGTTCACTGGGGGAATATAAGTCAAGGGATTGGGGGAATAATTTACAAACACAGGAAGTCCAAATATCAGGATTAAATAACAGTTTATTCGATATCAGATATTGAAATAATTCACATTTACAAAACACAAAAGTATGCAAGTCCAAAATGTTCCTAGTAAGTAAATTAAGAAGATAGGGCCTAAACAGTAGAATAAAGTTATTTCCTAATTTCCTACATGGCTCTTACTGATTTTCCAACCTTTCAGCTCAAGGTCTAAAAACTAACTCTCTCTAAAAACTAAAGTTAACTCAATCAGTGGAATTGATCCTTTCTTAAAATATAGCCTAAGGTTCCAATCTGTCACTAATAACTAATCCTTTAATTGACTGATAAAAGTGTCATCCTTTGATGTTAGGAAGTCAAAGGGCTAATGTTTAATTTACTTAACATCTAAGAGTGACCAGTGCCATGAGCAAGGTCTTGACAATTAAGATTAACAATTACTGTAAAATCACTAAATATTCTTGGGGATTAAGAACCCCTGCGAGAGTATCAAGAATAATTCTTGAACTTTTAAGAAAAGTTCATGAAATATATTCTTGAATCTGCTCATGAAATATTCGTGAAGATCCTATGAAGTTAAAATTGGACACTCATGATTTCATGAATTTTATTCATGAAAACCAAGTTCAAGAATATTCAAGAATAGTGGGTTGTTCATGAATTACTTACTACTCTTGAAAATTCATGAACTTCCTTATAGAATTCATGAAATCATAGTGTCCTGTGAATTTTAGCTTCGTTATATCTTTCATGAACATTTCACTGACAGGAACTTTTTAAGAATATTATTCTTGAATTACGTAATTTGACAGAAGGCCAAATTGGCAAAACCACTGTGAGTACCCTCAAAATACATGTACATAAACATTCTATTTAAAAATTTGATAATATATAAATAATGACTACAATATTCTAAACTAAATGCTATGTATCAAATTCATTGAATTTATAAATGTATACAGCTTTTAGCCAACACACTCTTAAACAATTACATGTACAGCCTGGATCAGTTTCAGAATCTTAAACAACGCTTGTGTTCTTCTTATGGCACGTTCAAGTAAGTCAGATGCCTGTGGTGCATTTGTTATCCCTGTCAACTTTGCTTCTTGACATTCCAAAAATGATTTTTTCTCTATGGGTGTCTGCTGGATCACTCACTAATTCATCCAAAATTGAAATCCATCCTTTAAATCATGACATGGTTTTTTTTCTAGCTCTTTTACAATAGGCCTTTCTTTCATTTCACTCTCCCTGAAATTACATATACATGTATATAAATGATATGCCAAATAGAATAAATATTACAGGGAACAGGATACTTTTAAATAATATGGGAATTGTGGTGATGCTGCAACTGGAGGCCAGAAAAAATACAGGAATTACCTGTCTTTTATACAGAATACTTGGTCTTTAATTTATAAAGAATCAGGAATCCTCAGAGACGAGTCAAAGTCAATTTGTTCTAATCAGTAAAGAAAATTTAAAAATGATTTTAGTTTCAATTTAGAATCAAGTTTCCCTTTTTTCTTCAATTTGAGCTAGTCCATGGGCACACGGGGGGGGGGGGGGGGGGGGGGGCTCTGTTGATTATAACTTGAAAAAGCAAAATTTCTTTGAAAATATTCTTTTCTGCTTCTGGTTAAAAAGCAAAGAAGCTAAGTATATAGTTATGATGAGCAAGAGTGCTTCTTCCAGAGTAGTGAATTGCATGACCCTGGGTCAGATATGCCGGTGTAAGGGTGGATCTCTTGATAATATAGTGAAAATGCATTAATTCTATTAAATAGTCCTGTCTGCTCCTTAGTGTTAAGCAGGTAAACAAAGTGATTACTTATGATGAGCAAACTTCTGGTCCCAGGGTGAGAGACTCTAGTGTTTCTCGGTGGGGAGGGGGGAGGCTCTATTGATAATATAGTGAATCTGTAGTAAAAATGTATTATTTCTTTAAAAATTTTCTCTGCAATTGGGCATATCAGAGGCAAAAAGATCAAAAGTTTTAATAAGGAAGGGTATTTTTACCAGATTTTTGAACATCTTGACTATTTGGTCATGTGTTCTGGTCCTGGCCAGGGCTCTATTAATTTGTATTCCACTGAGAGGAGTTATTCCCCTTTGCCACTTACTTTTGATAATTAATCACTGTAAACAGTGTACTTGAAAGGTTAATCGTATAAGAGAATTATGCAAGAATCTTTATTGTATAATATAAAAAGTATTTTCATAGTTTTACTGATCAGGTAGACTTGTAAGTTATAGGTAAATAAAAATGGAACAAAAATAACTTGTCTTATTAAATGTTCATCAAAGACCAAGGGAGGCCAATGTAAGAGATTTCAACAAGAAATTAAAATAGTACAGAAGCACTGATAGTTTTTTAATATACTGTATAATGATAGTGATAAATAGGGAACAGATTAGAACCTAATTTATAAACTTTCAATGAATACTAGATTAATTATTTTGTTGATCCTGATCACCCTATTTTTCTTGCTTTTGGGCAACAAAGCTTCACCTTTCAGTTCATTTTATACTCTATGGATCCTCTAAATTATTGTATTATACTCAGGTGACCGTTAAGGCCCTTGGGCCTCTTGTTATTATATACTATCGGTCAAAACTTATTAAAGAAACAAGTGCCTGTGTTAGCAGTATTCATTAGTTAATAATGATCTTTTTGTATAATTTAATACTAAATTATTGACAGTTTTATTATTAAAATCCTCCTTCCTTTTTCAATTTTATCAATTCAGTTGTGTTTTTATCTTTTTTGTGATTTTTTTTATGAATGTTAAAAATAAACACACTAAAAATTGTCATAAAATTCAAGTAATTCCTCCTCAACTTCACAGAAACAGCAGAACAAGTTCTTATGTAATTTTCACTTCACAATTCTACTCTAAAGGCCTTAAGGTTTTGTCAAAGGTCAACATGTCCAAAAATTTATTTTTATAATAGCTCCAAAACTATGTGGTTTATAAAGTTAAAACTTTTACAGTTTATAAATATATCATTGATTAACAGATAGAAAGTATCACTTGATAACAAATACTTTAAAAAAGTATTTATCGAGAAAAAATCTTTTTAAAAAATGCATATATTTTCAAAAAATACACCTTCTTAATTCTGTACTTCTAGTGAAAACCATCATTGCAGAAATAATACATGTTTATCAATGAAGGGCAAGTTGGACTTCGATGACCTCTGGAAAGTTGTTTTCCCTGTTTATTTTGTCCAAATGTTAAGATTTGAAACCGAAAGTACATTGCAAATGGCGGATTTTATAGGGGTCATGTCTTTATACATCTCATGCTTTCAATAACAGCCTTTAAGAGACCATTCACGTCTAACTTGCCCTTCATTGATAAACATATATTATTTCTGCAATGATGGTTTTCACTAAAAGTACAGAATTAAGCAGGTGCATTTTTTTTTCAAATGTGCAAATTTTTTGCATTTTTCTCTCTCTAAAAATATTTTTTTTAAGTATTTGTTTTCAGGTGATACTTTCTATCTGTTAATCAATGATATATTTATAAACTGTAAAAGTTTTAACTTTATAAACCACATAGTTTTGGAGCTATTGTAAAAATAAATTTTTAGACATCTTGTCCTTTGACAAAACCTTAATACTTTTGGTCAGGAGTGCAACAAGTGTGTTAGAATTATAAATCATCCAATAAGAATAAAAACTAGATACTTGTTGTGAGCAACGTGAGGTCTTCCGTCTGAATTAGCATCCTAATATGTGATGTTCCTTGCATGTAAACTTACATTATATATGCTCGTAGTAATTATAAAGACGCATAAAAACATATCATGGGTCTTTCAAAAATGCAATGATTTTAAAGATTTATTTTGAAAAATGAAAATAGCACAGAATTCACACAGGAAAAAAACACCAAACATCATTTATAAAGATGAAAACATAAATTTAAGCTAAAAAATGAGAAAGGAAATTCAGACATAATTGGGATTAAACCAAGATCGCCTGCGTGAAAATTCAATATGGAAACCACTACACCAGATCAATTTTACCAGCCATCATCGATTTTTTACTTTGTATCATTGCCTGAAGTAACGAGCGTCAGGGAGGTTAAAAGTTGTTTTTTTTTATATAGTGTGGAATTATAGAATGAGAGCTAGCTAGCCAAATTTTGTGCAAGCAGAATCACATCGGAATTTGTTACGTGAGTTTAAACAATAACTGTTAGCAGAAGAAATAATCTATTACTGAGAAACTGATCATACTGTTTACTTCCTTTATTCTTTATGTATTCAACTTTTTTAGCTCACCTGAGCTGAAAGCTCAAGTGAGCTTTTCTGATCACCCGTTTGTCCGTATAGCTGTCCCTCTGTCCGTCTGTAAACTTTTCACATTTCCAACTTCTTCTCAAGAACCACTGGGCCAATTTTAACCAAACTTGGTACAAGGTATCCTTGGGTGAAGGGGAGTTTAAATTATTAAAATAAAGGGCCAGGTCCCCTTACAAGGGGAGATAATCAAGAAAAGAAAAAATAAGGTTGGGTCATTAAAAAAATCTTTTTCTCAAGAACCACTGGGTCAGAAAAGCTGAAACTTATGTGGAAGCGTTCCAGGACAGTGTAAATTCTAAACTGTTCAAATCATGACCCCAGGGGGAAGGGCGGGGCCACAATAGGGAATCCAAGTTTTACAATGAAATATAAAAGAAAAAAATTTAAAAATCTCAAGAACCACTGGGCCAGAAAAGCTGAAACCTATGTGGAAGCATCCTGGTGTAGTTTAGATTCTAAATTGTTCAAATCATGACCCTCGGGGACAGGGTGGGACCACAACAGGGAATTCAAGTTTTACATTGAAATATATAGGAAAAATCTTTAAAAATCTTCTTCTCAAGAACCACTGGGCCAGAAAAGCTGAAACTTATGTGGAAGCATCCTGGTGTAGTTTAGATTCTAAATTGTTCAAATCATGACCCCCGGGGGTAGGGCGGAACCACAATAGGGAATCCAATTTTTACATTGAAATACAGTCCCTGAAACGTTCTACCTTCCCACTTGAACGGTGAGCGAGTGCTGAACGAAGTCTGAACGAATGCAGAGTGAACGGTGAGTGAACGATGTGTGAATGCTAAACACTGAACGCAACAATACATGCACATCAAGTATCTTTCTTGTATGATGTTTAAATTCAAGTTTTTAATCACACAATTTTTATCGTTGTAAAACATTGTAATTGTTACCGAACGCTGTAGTATAAAAGATAAAATTATTTTAGTTGGAAAATAAATATGTCTATTCTTATTTGATATAAATAACCATTACAAATAAGAGAAAACTTCTGACTTATAGAATGAATTACAACGGTTGTAACATCCATTCATATATTTCCGTGCCAAGGCGATTCCGTTTAAAATAAAGAAAAAAATTAAGAGAGGTCTGTAGACGTAAATTCTTAATGCAATACTATATTTATGTGTCATTTCTATTTTTTATGATGATTAATTGAGCAGACTTCTACATCTACCTGTAGATAGACATTTCCCCGTGATTAGACTACTCAGACAAGATAATACAAAGAGGCATATTCATATTATTTGTTTTAGATTAAAATTTCAGAACTTGATATTCAAGTTATATGTTGTCATAATTTTTATTAAACAGACAAATAAGAATGAGAGAGAGAGAGAGAGATTCCGTTTTTGCCCCCCCCCCCTTTTTCAGGCTTCACCAAATGTTTGTACCTATATCAAACAAAAAATCTTATTTTTTTTCTAAATTTATCAGGCAAGGAAAGTAACTTTATTAATCAACAAATCCATTTGTTTGACAGTCATACTCGTTTTTCTTTTAATTTTCCTGCTTCAAGTTCACACGAAGTCCACGTGCTTGTCCTGTCAATCAAGATCATTCGACACTTTGCAGGTGTGAAAGTCTTGTCACACCGAAGACGAAGTGCTAGTATTTCCAAGTTTTAACATTTTTTTATCATTCTTAGATTTGATTCCAACATTTCTAAAAAAAAAAAAAAATAATAATAATAAATAAAATACATTGGGCTTTAACACTTGAATTTGAAACATACTCTCTGCCAATTTAAAATACCACTGCCGACACGTGGATATTTTGAACTACTATTGTTTAATGGCTTTTTTAGATGCATGTTGTTTTGAGACTGCAATTTTTGTGCTACAAAACACATTAACTTCTTTTTTAATGTAAATTAAAAGATACTGGAAATACTGACTAAGTAACCAAATTAGGGGAAAAAAAAGGGGGGGGGCTCTTAATCATATTGAATGGCAAACATAAAGAGTTACAGTGAAGCCGGGAAGAATTTATTTTCTATATAACTATAGACTTTATATATTATAGTAGAGAAAATCCTGTAGTGTATTACATTTTAAATAAATATATTTTAACCCAACTATCAATTCAATTCAGTCCAAAGATATTTAATTAACAGGATATCCGCAGTACTATGTATAATTCTCAGAATTACTTCTATCATGTGTTTCTGTAGTAATTGAAAAAAAAGTGTTATAAATACATATTTTCGTAATTTTGCTGCAGTTTGTAAATTAATTGACTTGGATAATTATCTATCCATGCATTAACGATTAGTTGTCTTTTACATAACAACAAAATGTTGCAGTGCTTGAAGTATCAAAATATTGCCCGTATTTAACTTTAATTTTTCAGCATCTTTCTACATTAGGTACATACTTATAACAACATTTATTTTCCAGAGTAAATTACCTTACAGCTAAGTTAGAATAATAAAAAATAATAAGTTAGAATATTGTGAATAATTTTTCCCATGAGATAATGATTCTTTAAACACGATATGTTAATTATTAAATTAAAAAAGCTGTAAATCCTTACAAACAAAAAGATAAGTCCTTTTACTTCGGAGTTCTGAATGACACTGAAGACTGAACGATAAGTGAACGCTGAATGCAGGGTGAACGCAAAGTGAACGAATGAAGAGCGAACGCTGAATGCTTTGTGAATGATGAACGCGAGTGCACAGTGAATGCTGAATGCAAAACTGTGAACGAAAAGCGAACGGTGAACGCACGGTGAATGAATGGTGAACGCACACTGAACGAACGTTGATCGAATATGGTGAACGAACAGAAAAATGGGAAAGTAAAACGTTTCAGGGACTGTATATAGGAAAGATCATTTAAAAATCTTCTGTTCAAGAACCACTGGGCCAGAAAAGCTGAAACTTAAGTGGAAGTATCATGGGGTAGTGTAGATTCTAAATTGTTCAAATCTTGACCCCCTGGAGTAGGTTGAGGCCATGATAAGAAATCCAATTTTTCCCTTTTAATATATAGGAAATATCTTCTTTCAAGAACCACTGGATCAGAAAAGCTGAAACTTATGTGGAAGCATCCTGGTGTAGTGTAGATTTTAAGTTGTTTAAATCATGACCCCAGGGGTATTGGGGAGCAATAATAGGGAATCCAACTTTTCCCTTTTAATATATAGGAAAGATCTTATAAAAATCTTCTTTTCAAGAACTACTGAGCCAGAAAAGCGAAAACTTATTTGGAAGCATCCTGGGGTAGTGTAGATTCTAAATTGTTAAAATCATGACCCTCGGGAGTAGGTTGGGGCCACAATAGGAAATCCAATTTTTCTCTTTTAATATAGGAAATATCTTCTTTTCAAGAACCACTGGATCAAAAATGCTGAAACTTATGTGGAAGCATCCTGGTGTAGTGTAGATTCTAAATTGTTCAAATCATGACCCCTGGGGGTAGGGGGGCCACAATAGGGAATCCAATTTTTAGATTAAGAGGCAGTCCACCGAAAAACCAGGCAGTATTGAATTAATAGGCGGCACATCAAATGTGAGGAAAATTTGATATTTTATTAAAAACAATATCAATGTAGCTCAAAAGGAATAATGTAATTGAAGATTTGTTTGATAATTGCTTATTTAGTAAAATATCCTTGTGTTTTGTGTTTTTGAATGCCCCTATATAAACCATTGAATGTAGGTCAGAAACAAAGAACTGTAATTTCTAATACATTTTTAACAGGACTATAATTCACACTTAACTAAATCTAGAAATATTTCAACTTTTTGTTTAAAAAATAAAATCGGTGGGAAAAACACTTTTGATAGTAGTTTTCTGGCAAAATATAAGGACGTTTTTATGAAATTTTGCGATGCAAGAGTTATCTCCCGTGGCATCGGTAAATCTGCTCAACACCTTTTTATCGGAATCGTAGTGAAATATTTAGAATCGATACACTAAAGAAAATAATTAAACAAAAAACTAAATAATTTATTTTCAAAATATAATTCATTTTCACCTCCAGACGTAATATTTAGATTAAAATTGGCTCTATTATTCAGGTTGAATCCATGTTTCCATTGATGTATCAGTGACGTCATATACCTGACTAATATTGCGTCACAATGAAATAGAACTTTACAAGTTTCCAGAGAAGTTTGTAAATTCTTTGCATAAAAGTGTAAAGAAAAAGATTTTTAAAAAAATGATTTCTCTTTTTCTGTTTAATTACTCTTCAGAGTGCATTATTCTAAATGTTAAATAATATTTTAATATCAAAATGTATTTTATACACGGGCGGCGTCTCGGCTAGATGACGTTTTGATAAGTAATTTTATACATGTCTGAGAACTATTTTTTTTAACTGATTTACTAGGATATGCGTAAAAATAATTAATGAAGTGTTTATCATGAACATTTCTTATAAAATTTTGAATCAATGATGAATGTTTTAGATTTACGCAACACTTAATTCAACGAAGTTGAGATGTTTACTTCATGATATTTGTAAAAACTTAAATATATTTATCTATGCAGTCAAATCAAAATAAACAATCCAAAGTACGATTAAAAATGAAAAAAAAAACCCTGAAAAATAAGTTATAAAAATATATTCATTGAGTTAAACTACTGCTGAACTCCCCACTATAATTTGGCACTAAAAATGGAAGATGGTTTAGTGAAACATTTCGTTTTTTTTTTTTTACTTATTTATTTTTTTAATTTGGTGATTGAAACAATCACACACTCACATTTAATATGGAGTTTAAACATGTGACAATGTTGGCCAATTCTAAAATGTTTTCATGTTCATGAAACCAATTTTTAAAAATAATGATGTCATGACACCCCCCCTCCCCCCCACCCCCGCTTTTTACTTGCGATTTATCGGCTCTTGAATAATGATGCTATATATGAAAGAACTTATTTTCTTTTTTATATAAAATCAAATTTTGTAAAAGAGGAAAAGGCTTTACAGATGACAGGTAAGAAAAAACTTGGATAAAGTCGAGACTGTACATATAAAAATATTTCCTGTATTTAGGCAAGTTTAATTTCGCCACTGATAGAATTTACTCTTTAATTCCTGAGGAAATAAAAAAGAAATTTTACTTGGAAATAAGATAAATAATAAAGCTAGAAAGCTGTCTGCTCTCATTTGTTGCATAATGCATGTACAAATACTTTTTTTAAATACAGAGTATCTATTAAGAATTCAGTCAGATGTTTTACATGTAATCTTCATGTACGTAAAAGACATTAGTAATTTAAATAATATATAAATTTGAATCTATGGTAACACTCATTTAAAAACAGTAAAATGACTGAAAAGAAATAAAAGACAAGCATATTTTTCTGATAAATTAAAATGAATAGCCAAATTTAGGAAATGTTTCTAAATTTACTGTAAAAACCGATCCCGATCCAATCGAAAATAATGCAAAATTAACAAATTTATCAAACTAAAGGCACCTGCCACCTATATAACATGTTAAAAAAATAAATATAAATCAAGTAAGTTTTTACTAATATTGCAACAAAAGAGCCAAATTTAACATTACAATTATAGTATTTTTTTCTTTATATAATTCCGGTCGGGATCGGTTTCATTTGGGAAAGTTATTAAAAAAAAAAAGAAGGTAAAATTTGACTCCTTTTATTTCTTTCAATATACCTGTTCCCACTGATTTTATTGAGTGATTCAAAAGTTTGTACTTTGTATTCATAATAACATAAGAAAAAAAATGTATTGGGTTTTATAACGTAATGAAAACTGGATACTGAATTCAAAAAGTTACTTGCTTAACTCAAATTTGGACGATATAATTTTTTCTAAAGAAGTATAAATTGGAGTCTTATTCATTAATAAAATAAAAGATAAGAGTCTATGCTATAAATAATATTCATCGACACATCCAGCTTTTGAGTATCTGTTACACATAAAACAAAATAAAAACGTAGTAATTTTTTTTAACCTTATGTTGACCTTTTTGCACTTAAAATTAAGCATTTACCAAAAATAGGATTAGAGGAGCACTAAAATTTTTTTTAATGTTGTCGTGTGTAAACACTTGCTTTAATAGGTCTACATGCAAAAAATAATTAAAATCCATGACATGCGATGTGCCACCCATTGCCTGGTTTTTCGGTGGACTGCCTCTTAAATATATACAGTGATGATTCTGTTCCAATATTTAGGGGAATACCACTAATTTGACTCCAAGAATCCAATATTAATGGGTGTTTTCCGATATTTCGGTACTTTCTATTTTTACAGCGATCCGTTACCGTTTCTTTCAGGTTAAAAAATTTAAAGTTGTTTAGTATGTGTTTTGATCTCGTCTGCATCATACAGACGTTTGATTTTATCTCCAAGAAAGTAAACATAAATGTATAGATGATTCAGACTTCCTTACAATGGTGGCCACGGTTCATTTAACCAGGTCACGATGTATAGATTGTTGAATAAACTGTCACACTTCAATTTTTTTCACTCATTTAAACCTATTTAAGGCTCGCCACAGCCAATATTTCAGCATCCCCTTAACCCTCAACCTATTTCAGATATTTTGGCCAATTCACAGAATCATCACTGTATATAGGAAAGATCTTTAAAAAATCTTCTTTTCAAGAACCACTTGGCCAGAAAAGCTGAAACTTATGTATAAGCATCCTGGGGTAATGTAGATTCTAAATTGTTCAAATCATGACCCCCGGGGGTAGGGTGGGGCAAGAATAGGCATTACAAGGGGGAAAATCTGGTGAAGAACATCTAGGCCAAAGTTACTCAGGTGAGCATTGTGGCCCATGGGCCTCTTGTTATTTAAGTCCGATGTCAAGTTCCTGTTTATCCATGCATCTGTCCATACCGAATTTCCATCACAGTTTTCTCGGCAACTACTCGGTGCAGATGCTTGAAATTTTAGCACAATTTTTGTTTAGGCATTCTATATGGTGGGATTCATTTTTCTTTGAATCTGATGTCAACTTCCTTTTTATCTGTGTGTCTGTTCTTATCAAATTTCCATCACAGTTTCTCAGCAACTACTCATTGCAGATGCTTGAAATTTTAGCAAATTCTTTAGGCAAGTCATATGATGGGATTTATTTTTGTATGAATTCGATGTCAATATGATAGGGTATATTCACATCAGAGCATGAGTATTACTAGTGGGCATTCCCTCATAGACTACCTGTTTTTTTTTTTTTATATTTTTCAGGCTGTCATGATTGTATGTAGCCTGTCTGTTGAATGTGAAGGTAAGAACTCTTAAAAGGAAGACTTCTTTATAAATGAGTATCTGACCTATAGGGTCGGGATTGGTAATCTTTACAAAAAGTTTGTTGATTTCTGTTACGGTCAATGACTTCAGGCTACATTCATGTACTCATTCATTTCTCATAAATTATTTTATTCCAGTATGAAAAGATAGAGGGAACCTTTTCATAGTCTTTGATTATGTAATGGATATATGCCGAATACTGTTCTATATGTAAAATTATCAGACTGTTTGAGGCCCATTAGGGCTGAGAACAGTCTGATAATTTTACATATAGAATTGTATGAGGCATATATCTTACTTAAAACATTGCTATTTAAATGTCCAAAAGTTACCTGGAGGAGTCTGATAATTACACAATAGGAGTTCAGGCATCAATAGTTTTCTACCTGAAACCGTCTAATAAGTAGACAAAAGAAAAGAGAAAGTTTTTTTTTCTTTAGATAGTAAAATCAGTGAGTGAACTCTTGTTTCATTCATTCAATGGCAGTCGTTTGGCTTAGCAGGAACTATGTAAAGGAGAATGACCTCAAACTGTCCATTCTGTGAGAGAAAGAACTAATCGAGGGCCGTAGGCCCTTGATTAGTTCTTTCTCTCACAGAATGGACAGTTTGAGGCCTTTCTCCTACTTAAAACATGATTTCCTTTGTTTTGAAAATTAAATATAAAATGTACAAAATGACAGGTAGCACACATACAATGGCAAGTTCATTGTTTATGGAATGGACAGTCACAGGTAAGTGAGGGATGCAGAGCAATTTGTTGAATAGCCATTGTGTTTCCAGATGCAAATAACAAAAGGTTTTTGTCTTAAGAATGGACAGTTACAGGTGGATTTTGCAGGATACTAGTATTTATACAAGTATGCGATGCTTCAAAATCCGAGTTTACAGTTTGCGTTGTAAAGGCATACATGTTTTCCTGTGAAGGAGAGAGCATATGACAGAATAAAAATCTTATAAACCAAAATATGCACAAAATTAGTGATATTTGGATCTGGAAACAGAAAAGAAAGAGTAAAAGAAATATTAGCATTTTGACGCAAAAATGAACTTCGACGACAGATACAGATGATCAAATTCAAATCAAACCTTGAAATGTTTTATTTGAATTCTATTTTTGAGGATATATTAACTGCAGCAGTGTAATGGTGAGATGCAAATTGTGTTCTGAGTGTTGGATTAGCCATGAGCCAATCTTCGACCTGAAATGTTTTTCAAATCAAATCGGGAAATGTTTCATTTTTATTTATTTTCTACCGAAATATGAACTGCAGCAGTGTAGTGTTCATGGTGCAAACTGTTTTCTGGGTGGAGGACTTAATATGAGACATACTTCTATCTGAAAATGAATTCTCCTCGAGGGAATGATTTTTCCGAAATTTAAATCAAATGTGAAAAAGTGTCATTTGAATTCAAGTTTTGTGAAAATTAAGTTTTGGGTATTGAAATAATGTGCATCATTCATGGATTTAAAAGAGTAAAATCGAGTGGATGCTGTG
Source organism: Saccostrea echinata (assembly GCF_033153115.1). Lineage (NCBI taxonomy): Eukaryota > Metazoa > Mollusca > Bivalvia > Ostreida > Ostreidae > Saccostrea > Saccostrea echinata. The sequence goes on along the minus strand of NW_026889805.1, from coordinate 22,418,120 downwards.
TAGACATTGTGTTCTGGATTAACTTTGGTCTCCGCGTTCTTTTTGTTATTTACATGTAAATTAAAAAGTATTTAATATATTTGTTTTTGTTTCCCTCTTGAACACATTCCAAAGTTTACCTGTAACTCTCCATTCTGTTTGTTTTAACTGCCCATTCTTTTTGAAAAAACTGTTCATTCTTAAAAGAATGGACAGTTTTCCAAAAAGAATGGACACTTACAGGTAGCTTAATGGATTGTTTGAGGAGTTAGCTCAACATTAAGCTATAGAATGGACAATACAAACAAAAGGTTTACGTCACAATCATGTTTTAAGGACAGTGGTCAGGTGATGAAGGATTTTTTTATGATTCAGAATATTTTTCTTTATGAAGTGCGTTTGACATTGAAAATCTTGGGTTTTAAAAGTGCGGTCATTGGCGAACAAACCTCGTTAAATGAAGATATTTGGAGACTGGGTCTTTATCAGAAATGGATTTAATTTGGCTTATTCACAGTGCTGTATGGAAAACGCTTTGCAAAAAGCCGAATGGAAAGTGTTACTTTTGAGGAAGGTTAAAACTCCAGTTTCTTCTTGGATTTGCTACTTTTAACAACTTAATTTCCTCGTGTTCGCTTTCCCTGAATTTTTTCTCCCAAATTCTTTTTTTTTTTTTTTTTGGTTTCTGGACAAATTAAACCTTGATTTCACTCTAGTTGTTGTTTTTTAACTACTGTCCGATATTGTTATCAATGCTGTTCGATAATATATTATTGGACTGATAATTATTATTATTGGACGGGTACAGGTAAATTTTTAGAGTGCAAGAACAAAGGCATGACGTCACAGCAATGTTTTAAGAAGCATGATCAGTCAGGGGTGAGACTGAAATTTGTCATTTCTGAAAAATGATGAATAATCGTCATATTTACTAATTTCATATTTTCGTCATTTTTGTCAGTATGACTTACTATTGTCATATTTTCTTTTTCAACGTAATTCTTCTATCCTGGTTACATAAAAGCGAAATTTGAATTCACCGCTGAAAGAAGAGTGTTTACGCAATTTTCATTTCATCTGGGTCACTAATTACTGCTGACCATGTGCGTTAGAACATCAACATGGAAGGTGAAAGTTATTATTTAGCAGTAAAATGTTGAATTTTGGTAGAACTAATTCGCCATTTTTACATCGTTTTTAGCCCTATAAAAACATAAAGTACACCATCTGGAAGAATACGTACTTGTAGAGAAAAGTCTTGACAAAAAGTTAAAGCCATAAAAAAGTAGTGCGCCCCATAAAACAAGCGAGATATTTCAGTGCGCCTAGACCCTCCATTTTGAAAAAAACGGAATATCGTCATTTTCGTCTTCTTTCCTATTTAATGCAAATAAATTGACAAAAAACTCTTCCACTCTTACTTTTTACTTGGGAAATTTGTACTGTCAACATAACCAGTATTGTAGTCAACTGTATTAGAGAAATGAAGTTTGTTTACGATGTTTTTTGTCCTCTTTTTGGTTGTTGGATCTAACATTTTTCAAAGAGAGGTAACTCGGTATTCTAGAAACACTCTAAATTTTTATGACTGTTTTTCATCATTTTCTTAAAAATGACGAGTTTAAGTCATAATAAAAATTTTATTTTGTGACTAAAAATCATCATTTTAAAAATGACAGATTTCAGTCTCACCCCTGACTGATGATATTGTCAATGCATTTAAGTTTGTTATCTCAAAATATTATTTGGTATTTTTAGGTCACCTGAGTCACTCAGGTGACCTATTGCTATCTGTTTTCGTCTGTCGTTGTGCGTCGTGCGTAAACTTTTCACATTTTCGACTTCTTCTCAAGAACCACTGGGCCAATTTCAACCAAACTTGCCACAAAGTATCCTTGGGTAACAGGTATTCAAATTTGTCCAAATGTTTCCAAGGGGAGATAATTAAGAAGTAGTGAAAAATTAATGGCATCTTTTAAAAATCTTCTTCTCAAGAACCACTGGGCCAAGAAAGATTAAGGATTATATGGAAAAATCCTCAGATAGTTTAGATTCAAGTTCTTTCAAATCAGGACCTTCGGGGGGTAGGGTGGGGTAACAATGGACGATCTAAGTTTTACATAGGAATACATAGGAAAAATCTTTAAAAATCTTCTTCTCCAGAACCACTGCCCCAATGGACAATGAAAGTTTTATATTGGAATACTTAGGAAAAATCTTGAAAAAATTCTTTTCTCAAAAACAGCAATACATGTACCATGATCGGTTATATTTACATGGAAGCATCTTCAGATAGTATAGATTCAAGTTTGTTCAAATCATGACTCTGGGGATAGAGTGGGGCCACAATGGATGATCAAAGATTTACACATAAATACATATGAAAAATCTTTAACAATCTTCTTCTCAAGAATAGCAAAGCCATGATTTGTCTTATTTATATGCGAGCATCTTTGGGTAATGTTAAATCAGATTTGTTCAATTTGTTCATATCTTGACCCCCAGGGGTAGGGAGGGGGCACAACAGATGATCAAAGTTTTTTAGTTAAGAATTTATAGGAAAGATCATTTAAAAATCTCAAAAGCAACAAAACCATGATAAGTCATTTTAATATAATTTAATTTTGGTTGTAACACATCATTTGATTGGATAAAAAATTAATTTATGTTGTATAACCTGGGTTTTTTTTTTTGCAGCTTTCAATTTATATTTCATGGATCCTCTATGGATTTTTGTTTTATGTTCAGGTGACCGATAAGGCCCTTGGGCCTCTTGTTCTTTTCATTTCATTTTATATAATGGTTATGTCTAAAGTCTGAATTCTTTTCTGAATGTGTGTTTATTTTATAACACATTTCGGAGTCCGTGGATATATCAAAAGAAAACCAACATGCCACTAATGTACAGCGCTATGACAAAAGTATTTGTGATTTTTCAAAATAGCAGACGTAAAAATAAACAATAAATTGTGAAACAATTAACGGACTTACCTTTATTAATACTTGGTGAGATGGCCCTTAGACTTGATTACAGCTAATAGTCGATGGGGAATGGATTCGTACATGGATTTGATATAGTTTTCATCGAAGGAATTCCAGATGTGTAAAATCGTATCGAACAATTCTTCTGGAGTCTTAATATTTGGAGCTCGATTTTGCAGATTTCTTTTGATTTTTAGCCATAAATTCTCTATAATATTAATGTCCGGTGATTGTGCTGGCCATACAATTGTAGGAATATTATTTTGTTGTTTGTAATCTTGAGTAATATGAGCTCTATGGACGGGGGCGTTGTTGTCTTGAAAACAATATGTTTTGTTGAGGAAATGTCGGACAATGACAGGCCAAAGTTGATCTTCTAAAATGGATATGTATTTGACTGCATAAATATTTCCGTTAATCATGCAAATTGTACCTACTCCATGGTAGGTGATGCATCCCCACACCATAACCGAAAGCCTCCTCTGCCGAGTGGGGCACATGCACTGCGGCAAGTAGGACTCTTTAGATGTTCTCCACACATATACTCTATGATTTTCTCCTAACACTATCTGACTTTCATCGGAAAATATAATAGTGTTCCAATAATTATTTACTGTGAGTTTTTTTTTTCTAAACACCAGCCAACACGCCTTTTTCTATTGATCTCGGAAACGACCATTTTTTTTTCTAATAACTCGTCACTTAAAATCGTGATCACGCAAAAAATCTTTGGACTGTCTGTGGGTGAACAGAGTCATTAGCATCCCTGCTTTCATTAAATTCATTAGTAATGTCCTTTAAAACCTGTCCTCTGTTAGTTTTACTATGTCTAATTATCCAGTTTTGATCCCTTTTTGACAGCTTCCGAGGGGGTCCTTTTCTTTTCAAAGTTCTGACTTCACCAGTGGACAAATATTTTTTCCAAATAGATCTGATGGTTGATTCAGTATTTGTAATAAATTTATTATTACCGATGTTTTTTGCCCCTCCATTTTCATATCCACAATTATTTTTTTGACATCATTTGATATTTCTGTCGATTTCCTACCCATCCCAATCCCCGTTTGTTTACATGAAATTCCAGACAGCAGATGATAAAAAAATTGACATAACGTCACTTCCGATGTAAAGACAACTCTGCAAAAATTTGGGATGTCAACACAGCATTTAATTAGAGTTATTGCCCATTCCCCGGGCAAAGCACACAGCGAGAACGATGCCTTTGTGTAAAATTGCAAATACTTTTGTCATAGCGCTGTTTGCAAATTATCTAAATGAAATTTAAGGGAGTGCAGTTACTGATATAAAGTCCTACTGTTTCAAAACTTGAGATATGAATTTAGAACATTGACTACAAAATTAAATGTAAATAGGTTGTAACAGATATGTAGCCTCTACAAAAAGCTACGATCATGAATGTTGAGACAGCCTAGCTGCTAAGTAGAAAGAGCTAGCATAAATATTTAATGCTACATGTAAGCACAAAATCCCAACATGCTTCTTTACCACTTCGCAGCACACATGATTTTAACAAAGAAGGAGAATTTATACATCAAAGCGCATTATTTGTAAATTTACATTTACTTTTTTGCCTAAAATAAACTATTTTCATTCCAAAAACAACTTTATGTGACGCCTGCAGAGCAGAGTGGCACTGAGGGATCACTTTACCCAGCATCTATATAGCTGTTTTACTGTCCGTCTGTCTGTCTGTCACACTTTATATCTCAAGAACTGTAAGAGGTATGGATTTGATATTTTTCACATAAATTGCTCGGCACTATGGCTTTTGTAAATTACCATGGTTACCGACCTTGTAATGTTTGACCTTGACCTTTAACCAACTTTTCAAAATAGTTCATATTGTCGATATACAGCATATTTTTGACGTTTAAAAGGTAAGTCTATGCTATGTTTGTCATAAGAAAATATGAAAAATACACAATCCACTTGACCTTGACTTTTGACCTACTTTGCAAAATATATCTCGAGAAGTTAATTAAACTTATGAATTTTTAAATTTTGAGAGGCAGGGTTTAGATAATTAGCATTTATATATGTTTATGAGCTCATGATAGTGTACTTTGAAACTGTGGTGTATAACTAGACTGACAGTTGCAGTAAAGACAGACTAAAATCTCTTTTTGGGGGATAAATTTTGGAAATGTGTATTAATAAAATGACAAATAATTATCTCTAACAATTTCAATTTAATTATTCATTTGAGGGTTATGAAACCATATCTTTTTTGATTGTCAGATTCTATCACGGTCTTATACTATTCGTGGATGCTATTTTTTCTTTGCAGGCAATGCATGAAATATCAGTCCATCATGCTTATAGTAAATAAAAAGCTGACCACTCTTGGATTTATTTATTTAATGAAACTACAAAGCAGGCGACACATGAGTTCCTTGGAAGTCACACTAGTTATTGATACATTTTTATCCTAAATCTAAATCTAACACTTAGTCTTAGAGGTTAAGCTAGCTGACCATTCAACTCAATTTGTGGATAGTTCCAGTAGATGGTTCAGTTTCATCCTGTAGTTTTAAATCAGTTTCAGCATTATCATTTAGCTTTATTAGGTCACCTTAGTCACTCAAGTGACCTATTGCTATCTCTTTTCGTCTGTCATCGTCCGTCATTCATCAGTCAGTAAACTTTTGAACATTTTCAGCTTCTTTCTCTGGAATCAGTGAACCAATTTCAATCAATTTTGGCATATATCATCTATATTTGAAGAAGAACAAAAATTATGAAATTGGTGCCCCCCGCCTTCCCGGGGCCTGAGGGGTGGGGCCTAAACAATAACAAGAGGCCCAAGGGCCTTAACGGTCACCTGAGTATAATACAACAATTTAGAAGTTAAATACACTGATAGATGAAGCATTGTTGCCCTAAAGCAAGAGAAGTAGGAAGATCAGGATCAACAAAATAATTAGTCTAGTATTCAGTATCAACTCATAAATTAAGTTCTAATCTGTCCCCCACTTAACACTATCACCATGCAGACTATTAACAAACTATTAGTGCTTCTGTACTATTTTTAAACCCATATTAAGACCTCTAGCATTGACCTCTCTTATGGTCTTTGAGGAACTTTTAATAAGATAAGTTATTTTTGTCTCATTTTTATTTATCTATTACTTACAGGTCTACTTGATTAATAAAACTAAGAAAGTACTTTTTTAATTATACAATGAACATTCTTGCATAATTATCTTATTCTATTAACCTTTCAAATACATTATTTACAGTTATTAATTATCAAGATGAATGGAAAAGGGGAATAACTTCTCTCAGTAGAATACAAATTAATAGAGCCCTGCCCAGGACCAGAATGCTTAGACGAATGGTCCAGATGTTTAAAAATCTGGTAGAAATACGCTTACTCATATCATTTAAACTTTTACTCAGTTTGCTTCCGATATGCCCAGAAGCAGAGAAGAATTTCACAGGTACAATGCATTTTCACTACAGATTCAACAAAGCCTTACTCTAACACCAGAACCCAAGACCAAGGGTCAAGAAATTTACAAATTTGGAAGAGTTACCCTCATCATCATAACTATGGACTTCAAAGAATTAACACTTTTCCACTATATTATCAAAAGCCCCCCCCCCCCCCCCTTCGTTATGCCAGAACCCCTGACCCTAGGACCACAAGAATTAAAAATTCTGTTCGAAGCTCCCATTTTCATCATAGCTAAGCAATTTATTTATCAGCTCAACACTAAGAAGCAGACAGGATTAATAAATGATTAATAGAATTAATGCTTTTTCACTATATAATCAATAGAGCCCCCCCCCCCTCCTCAAGAACCCCAAAAACTGAGGCCATATATTTAAAAATTGGAAGAGGCATCCTTGTCTATCATAATCATGCACTTAGTTTGTTTAAATAATCTCCAGTAGCAGAGAAGAAGATTTTCAAAGAATCAATGCATTTTCACTATATAATCAATAGAGCCCTGCCCTAACACCAGAACCCCTGACCCGGGGGACATGAAATTCACAATTTTTGAAAAGGCATCCTTATGGATCATAACCATGCACTTAGTTTGTTTAAACAGTCTCCAGTAGCAGAGAAGAAGATTTTCAAAGAATCAATGCATTTTCACTATATAATCAATAGAGCCCCACCCTAACACCAGAACCCCTGACCCTGGGGCCATGAAATTCACAATTTTTGAAAAGGCATCCTTATGCATCATAACCATACACTTAGTTTGTTTAAATAACACCCAGGAGCAGAGAAGAAGATTTTCAAAGAATTAAAGCATTTTCACTATATAATCAATAGAGCCCAGCCCTAACACCAGAACCCCTGACCCAGGGGCCATGGCTTTCACAATTCTGGAAGAAGCCCACCTCCTCATCATAACTATGTACTTAGTTTATCACCTTAATGCCCAGGAGCAGAGGAGAAGATTTTCAAAGAATTAATGCATTTTCACTATATAGTTGATAGAGCCCTGTCCTAACACCAGAACCCCTGACCCTGGGGCCATGAAATTCACAATTCTGGAAGAGGTACTCTTGCTCATCATAACTATGTACTTAGTTACTTTATTAAATATCCAGAAGCAGAGAAGAAGATTTTCAAAGAATTAATGCATTTTCACTATATAATCAATAGAGCCCCGCCCTAACACCAGAACCCCTGACCCTGGGGCCATGAAATTCACAATTTTTGAAAAGGCACTTTTGCTCATCATAACTATGTACTTAGTTACTTTATTTAATACCCAGGAGTAAAGAAGAAGATTTTCAAAGAATTAATGCTTTTTCACTATATAATCTATAGAGCCCCGCCCTAACACCAGAACCCCTGACCCTGGGGCCATGAATTTCACAATTTTGGAAGAGGCACTCTTGCTCATCATAACTATGTACTTAGTAACTTTATTTAATACCCAGGAGCAGAGAAGAAGATTTTCAAAGAATTAATGCACTTTCACTATATCTATATCTATATAGCCCCACCCTGGGGCCAGAACCTCTGACCCTGATGCCATGAATTTTACAATTTTGGTAGAGGGCTCAATGCTTATTACAATCATGCCAACAGTTTGACTGCTTGATGTCCAGGAGTAAAGAAGAAGATTTTTAAAGATTGCATTATTTTTGGTGGTTTTAGCCCCACCCCTCAGGCCCCGGGGGGGGGGGGGGCAGGGACCATGAAATTCACAATTTTTGTTCCCCTTCACCCATAGATGCTATATACCAAATTTGGTTGAAATTGGTTGAGCGGTTCTAGAGAAGAAGCTAAAAATGTTTAAATGTTAACGCACGACGGACGACGACGGACGAAAACAGATAGCAATAGGTCACCTGAGTGACTCAGGTGACCTTAAAATTAATGCAATCTTTATTAAATCTTTTTTACTCCTTGACATCAAGCAGTCAAACTGTTGGCATGATTGTAATAAGCACTGAGCCGTCTACCTAAATTGTGAAATTCATGGCCCAAGGATCAGGGGTTCTGATGCTAGGGCAAGGCTCTGTTAACTATATAATTAAAATGTATTATTCCTTAAAAAATCTTTTTCTCTGCTCCTGGGTCCTCAGAAATTGTGAACTTTGTGGCCCCTGGGTTAAGGATTCTGGTGTTAGGGCGGGGCTCTACTGATTATACAGGGAAAATGCATGAATTCTTTCAAAATCTTCTTCTCTGCTCTTGGGTATTACATACATGTGATAAGTCAAAGACCACAAAACTGTACAGGAGCCATAAAAAAACCTGGAATTTGGGTGAAAAAACTGTACACTGCCTATCAAAAAACGGTACAAAAAATGGTATGAAATATCGCTTAAATTCTGATGAAATTCCAGCGTAATCATTGTAATAAACATCGTATATTTTATACCTACGAAGATCTGGGTCAGATTCATGTATATTAAGTCATGTATATCAACTTTAGAAGTTGGCTTAATTTTTTTTCAATCAAGTTACGTATACGAAACATTAACAGTAATTAAGTACCCCTTAAAAAATAAAGCTACCTAAAGGGGTATTTGATACGGATTTATAGCAAGATAATTATCCCAAATGGCAGTTCACACCTTTGCACGCGATGGTTTGTGTACACTACACAATTATCAGAAGGTCAAGTGTCAAACACAGGTGACGTTTTCCAGTGTCTCGCGAGCGAGAATGAGAGGAAAATGGCGGCATTTAGCGAGAAATTCAAAATACTGTACAAATTTTCATATTCCCTAAATTTTGGTGTCCCGCCGGTACACGATGAATGGGCTCGAAAAACTGTACATTTTGCGTACAGCCGGTACATATCACATGTATGGTATTATTCAAACAAAGGAAGTGCATGGTTATGATAAGGAAGAATGCCTCATTCAAAATTGTGAAATTCATGGCCCCAGGGTCAGGGGTTCTGGTGAAAGGGGGGGGGGGCTCTATTGATTTTACAGTGAAAATGCATAATTTCTTTCAAAATATTTTTTCTACTTCTGGTAATAAAGCAAAGAAATAAGTGTATAGTTATGATAAGCAAAGTGCTTCTTCCAGAATTGTGAGTTCATGGCCCCTGGATAAGATGTTCTGGTGTAAATGGGGGACTTTATTTAATAATATAGTGAACATGCATTTCTTTGAAATTTTCTTCTATGCTTCTGGACATATTCGAGGCAAACAGAGTAAAAGTTTTAATACAAGGGTATTTTTACCACAATATTAAACACCTGGATTATTTAGTCAAGTGTACTGGTCCTGGCTAGGGCTCTATGAACTTGTATTCTGCTGAGCAAAGTTATTCCCCTTTGCCATTCACCTTTAATCACTGTAAATAATGTATTTGAAAGATTAATAGAATAAGAGAATTATGCAAGAATATTTCTTGTGTAATACAGAAAGTACTTTCATAGTTTTAATGATCAGGTAGACTTGTAAGTAATAGATAAATAAAAATGAGGCAAAAATAACTTGTTTTTTTTTTAATGTTCTTCAATTAGGCCAAGAGAGACCAATGTGAGAAGTAGTAATATGGGGTTAAAAATAGACATTTTGTTAATAGTTTGCATGGTAATAGTGATAAATGGGGGACAGATAGATTCTATACCAATTATTTTGTTGATGCTTATCATACTATTTTTCTTTCTTTTGGGCAACAAAGCTTCATTTATCAGTTTATGGATCCTCTAAATTGTTGTGTTGTACTCAGGTGACCGTTAAGGCCCTTGGACCTCTTGTTTTAAATGTCAAATACAACAAAGCCATTTGTTATATTGACATGGAAGCATCATCAGGTAGTTTAAAATTCAAGCCCCCCCCCCCCCCCCGAAATCTTTTCAATACTGAACTGATTTGTGATTTTGCCAAGCCAATGTGCTCAGGTGAGAGATGTGGCCCATGGGCCTCTTGTTGAATTTTGCAGGCATTCCTTTTCAAATCGATTAAGAGGCTGTTTTGGACACTTTAAGGCTTATGATCATTAAACTTTGTCAGCTGATGCGTGTAGGGTCCTTGGAATATATCAACTGAAGAGTAGGTCACCTTGACCTACTTTTTTGAATTTTATGGCTAATCTTTTCCAAAACAGTGAAGGTCATTATTTCAGATACTGTGAGGTTTAGAATCATCAAACCTTGTAAGTTGATGCTTCTTGGAACCTTAAAGCATATACATGTATATCAAAA